>NW_021137483.1:0-222062 GCF_004193835.3 Ostrinia furnacalis | reverse complement strand
ACCTATTTCATCCACACTTATGTTAACGTCCTATGGCTTTCTCATTCGCACACGCACTCGTTTCGTTACGATCCTTATTAATTGGACACCATACATTACTCGCTTTACTCCTTTAGGTTACAAAAAATATGTTTAATAATCGTCAATGTACGACGTTGTCCTCAAATCTGTCATAACGAAGCGGGAAACACGTTATTTTTTATGTCAACCAAATATCTACCTTATGTTGTTTGCTTAAGAGTGAATTCAGTTTAGCTTTAGAGCGTTGTGGAAACAATCGTGTTGAATAACGAAGAGATTCTAACGTTGTATGACGTTAAGAAAAAAACTAGTTTAGGCGTTTCTGGATAACGAGTGATCACTGGTCAGGCTGATCACTCGTTTAATAACCCGTGATAACGAATAACGCCCATCGCTAGTCAGTTGTCACTTGTCAGTCAATTGTCATTCGTTTGACGTAAAAAAGCATCTTTTTGTGGTTGCAATTTTTATTTTGTGTATGAATTCTCATAAAAATCACAATGTCCGGTAAGTAATATTACTATTAAAGTATCTTTTATCAATCCTATGCACTTTTTGTAATAATTTAAAGAAAATGAAATATTTTAAGGTTGTACTAGTTTCGGGATGAAATCGGCGTCTAAACTTCGTAATTTAAATCTAAAATATTTGAATACTTACGTCTCTAAATAACTAGCTGATCTAGCAATAAAACTCTACTGCAGCGTATACTGCACAAAATATTAACTTTAGTCCTACACGTATTTTATTTTATTCACAATATTGTTTCAGATAAACTCAACCTTCCACTTGACCGACATGATATGAAAAATAGAGCCACATCTCATCTACGAATATATGTTGGTGGTTTAACTGAGCAGGCTACTGCTGAAGCGTTATTTGACCATTTCAACCAATTCGGCCAGATAAATGGTATAGTAGTGAACAGAAACTTTGGGTTCGTACAGTTTGAGGAAGAGTCTCATGCCCAAGCTGCTATTGCTAAGGCTGATGGAAGTGTGTTTCAAGGGAAAACTCTTAGTGTGAGAACAGCACAAGCTAATCCAGATAAAAGGTAATTATTTAGTAAAATAAGGCTATTGCAGGTAAGTTCCAATGATCAAAATAGAAGCATCAATAATATGGCCACTAAAAGAAGTTCATAAGCAATTTATGCTACTTTTTATCTAAATTAATGCAAATATGCTTTGCTCCCAACACCCTTTTCATTAAGTCTGACACTACTATAGTGACCTATTACAAGTCACCTCATGATAAATAAGTTATTTGTAATATTTGCTTGTAAGTGAATTCAGGATTGGTCTGGTGATCAGTAAATGGGTATTTCAAACAACTTTTTGTCCACCTTTCCTTTGAACTTCTTAAGCAGTCTATACTCTATTTAAAGTTATATGTATTTCATACTTATTTGTTTTATAACTTGGCCTTTTGTTTACAATTTTTATTAAACAGACGTGAAGAGGCCCCAGCAGAATTGCCTCCAGCTGCAGCAGGAGAAAATGTAGCAGGGGAGGAAGACGCAGCTGAGGAATATGACAGCTACGGAAACTATATTGGTGGAGATCCAAGTGAGTTTTTTTTGTAGTGATTTTATTACTCCAGCAGCAGTACCCGTTGACGATTCTAAATGTACCAGCAATGCAGATGATCACCGGTAGACTAAGGCTGAGTTGCACCACCTAACTTTGACCGTAACTATAATCGGCCTAAATATTTGTCGGCCGTTTGGTGTAGTGGTTCGAAACGGACTACTGTTCCGGAGGTTGCGGGTTCGATTCCCGCACAGTACAAACATTTGTGTGCATGAACATATTTGTTTGTATTGGACTGGGTGTTTTCTATGTATAATATGTATGTATTTACAAAAAAAAAAAAAGTATTTAAGTATGTTTATATCCGTCGTCTAGTACCCATAGTACAAGCTTTGCTTAGTTTGGGACTAGAGGCGCAGTGTGAAATGTCCAAGGATATTTATTTATTTATTATTATTTATTTATTTAATGATTACCGGTGTTTTTTGTATGGAGTTTGACAGATTTTTGATGTTTGTTAAAGTAAGATCACAGTATTGGTAAGATGGTGCAACCCAGCCTTAGAATCGTCAATGCTAGACTGCTCTGGCCAATCTAGGAGAACTTCCCCAAAGTCAGATAGTAACAGTATGTAATATGTATTTTATTTTTTAAAATATTTAAATCTTGTTTTTAAGAAATAAAGAATGTGTGATCTCTTACTATTTGTAGAATGTTTAAGTGCAAAGTTATCTAAACAACACTTAGAAAACAACTGGTTTCTAGCTAGTTGTCTAGAAGAGATCACTTTAAAGCGATAAGACCACCACTTATACAAAAGATATGCCACATTGTGTCATATCTTTTGTATTATTTGTATATCTTTCTTTTCTTTTCTTGTGTGGTGTAAAATATTTCCGAACTTTATTTTGTTCAACTTTATGTTTACTACCTACTGTTCTTTCACTTAGATTACCAAGAAGAATATGAAGAAAGTCCAGGATATGGACCCGGTATGGGCTGGAAGGATGCCCGAGGTCGGGGCCGCGGGATGCTCAGAGGCCGTGGGCGCGGCATGAGAGGCAGGGGCGCTCCGCCCGGCTTTAGAGATCGCTCCCCAATATCCGGCAGAGGTAATGGAATTTATATCTATAAAAGTGAAAGGTCACTGACTGACTCACTCACTCATCAAAAAATCGAGGAAACCACATGTACTAGGAGTCTCAAATTTTGCATGGAGAAATTACGAATTAGAATATGACGAATCATAAAGGTGACTTCTTCCCGCGTTGATTTCTGAATAAGTTACTACAGGCGACTCATGTCGGCGAGTCAACGGGTTTTGCATGTAGATTCAATGTTATAGAACTTCGATTTAAGTTCAGTTTGTTCCTGAAAGTTATACATATAATGACAAACTTCTTTGTTTTATCAAATGTAAAATTTAAATTTCTTTTACAATAGATCGCGGCTTCGACCGGTACCCTCAGAAACTGCCTGACTACCCCAGAGCTGTGCCTGTGTCGGAGAGAAATGACTGTGAAATCATTGTGGTGTCAAAAGCTCTAACGTAAGTTCTTTTTATTTAAAAAAATTAAATATGTATTTAATGTTTTTAGATATACCTACGAGGGGCGGCTGAAAAGTTTTGAGCCTAAGTATCTTCAAGTGCTATTATTGACTCGCTTTAAATTTATTTAATTTGCCAATAACCTCCTTAGTATATGAACAAAGTTTCATTTCATTAGCGTCATCACGCTTTTAGTAATTAATCAGTAAACATCATCATGTCTCAGTCATCCGCGCAATGTACGAAATCGAAGTACACAGTTGTCATAAAACTCCTCAAAAAGAGGAACAAAACGCTGACGGTAACATTTGAAGAGATGTCTACAGTTTATGGGGAGTCTGGGCCTTCATTTGCCATCATGAAATATTGGATCCGATAGTTCAAGCATGGCAGGGAGTCTCTAAAAGATGACCGCAAGTCAGGGCGGCCAGATTTCGCCATTAACGAATAAAATAATGAAAACTTAAAAAATCTTGCTTTAGAGATCAGCGAATTAAGTTGTGACAGATAGCTGAAGCCATAGGCATTAACAAAGAACGTAACGGCGATATTTTTCATACTCATTTGCACATGAAATAGGGGTGCGCGCGATGGGTGCCAAAAATGCTCTCGCCGCTCGACAACCAGCGTCGAGTCACAACTTCGCAGGAGTTTTAGGACATCTTTGACCATAATCCTAACAAAATTTTTTCTCACATTATCACTATTAATAAATAATAGATCCGGCAGTACGATCTAGAGTCAAAATAAGAGTCACTGCAATGGATTCAAAAGGGAAAACGCCGCCGCGGAAATTCAAAGTGGAGCGATCGACACCCAAGCTCATAGCCACTATTTTTGGGATTGTGGAGGAATTTTATTCATTGACTACCTACTTAAAAAAAACTACAATAAACGGGGATTATTATGCTGTACTGTTGATAGGAGTGCGTCAAGTGGTTGTTGAAATATTAAGAGGCAAACTGGCGAAAGGAAATCTGTTACTGCAAGACAATTCAACCGCGCACACCGCGCATGTTGCATGGCTTACCCCGGGTAAAACTGTATTTTAAGAAATTAATCACCCACCACACAGTTTAGTCCGATTCTCTAGCTATTTTGTCTAATTCTCAAATTGGAAAAAAGACCTCCAGGAACGAAGATTTTTGAGTGACAAAGAAAGGAAGGCGGCGTTAAAGGCCCATTTCGAAGGCAAAGATTGCGAATTTTTTTTCAGTGGGTTAAAAGCTCTTTTACGCAAATGTAAGAAGTCCGTTGTAGTAGAGGGATATTAAATAGAAAAATAAATTTTTTACACTCTCCTATCGGCATTTTTAATACCCTAGGCTCAAAACTTTTCAGCCTCCCCTCGTATTAAAAGTTAACAAAGAGTTGGCATTGACGCGCAATAGATACAGTCAGCGTCAAATTGTTTGTGACAACCAAAGTGACCAAAAAGTTGACAACACAACCGTATTCCGATTGATAACAAAGAAGTGTTGCGATCTTTTGGGTAATTCGGGTGTGACGAACTATTTGACATTTGACTGTATTTAGTGATATCAGACTTTACATTTAATAAAAATAGCTCGTATTACAAATGCGTAAGATGCAGAAATGTTTCAGCTTGTGTGTCATTAGTTAGATACCTAATAAGAATAATTCTTTTACAGCGAATACGCGGAATACATCGAAGGTCGGCTAAAGCATCTAGGCATCGTAGTCGACCTCCTGTTCCCGATGGAAGATGTCCCCATCGGGAAGGTACTAGGCAACATAGCGTCGAGAGGCTGCCTCTACGCCATACTAGTCATGCCGCAGAATCAGGAGCACAGATCAATGACCTTGACCATACTACACGGGTTACCGCAAGGTAAAACATGCATGCTCTTACTCTTTTACTCATGTTGAACTTGTATTTATTTATTCATCTCTTTGCTCTGTATGTTTTTGAGTGTAGTAAATAACTAAAATCCATCATTGACCACAAGAGAAGTCAAATCTCAAACAGCTCGATTTTCAAAAAGATGGCAGCACGCCTTCGACACCTAGTGGCGCTTTACAGTGTCTACGACATCAAACTTAGCCAGAAGGCGATAACTTGATGTCGAACTTAATTTGGCCCGGTTTCCACCAAGGTTGAAAGGAGAGATGTGTTTTGAAAAACTAATCAGATTTCGCTATTTCAATTTCCTCTCCGGCCAGCTTCGCTGGAAATGTATCGAGCGGAAAGATGTGCCGAGAGAGATAGGTCCGGTGGAGCGACCGTCGTTTTCGTGCACCATCCCATTATCCGCTAACTTTTCGCAGCACCTTGTATACCCGAAAACGTTATTTGGAGCTCTCACAGCTCACAATATCTTCGCTATGCACAGCTGACATCTCTTCTTTACTTTGGTGAAAATAACCTCTATCTTCGTAGCACAATCTCTCTCTAACAATAAAGTATAATCATTGCACAGCTCACGTCTCTTCTTCACTTAGGTGAAAATAACCTACTACCTTCGTGGCAAAATCTATCTCTAACAATAAAGTATATTAATCATTCCTCAGAACATCGCAACATGCCAATAGAAGACGCTCTCCAGCTGGTCTCTCGCAACTTCCAAGAGGTGCAGCGCGGCGGGCCGGCCGGGCGCGAGGCGGTGTACGCGCTGCTAGGACAGCTGGCCGACGGCCGCGCGCTCACCGTCATGCAGTACGACAAGGTCATCGAGTACTTGCAGGTGCGTTGTAGCCATCATCAGGCCATAACATGCTGATAGTCATAGAGAGATAGATGCAGCTAGTGTCGCGCGTGTTTCTTCAAGAGGCGTAGCTTAGGGGTCCTCCAAGGCAGTACACTGGAACTAGTAGTGTAATCAAGGGTTCCCCAAGGCTCTACACTGCTACCATCTCGCACAACTTCCAGGTATGTTGTTGTAGTCAACATCATCATCAACTCTCCTTAGTTAGATGTTAGAAGACGCGCTCCAGCTAGTATCGCGCAACTTCCAAGAGGTGCAGCTTAGGGGTCCTCTAGGGCTGTACACTGGAACTAGTAGTGTAATCAAGGGTTCCCCAAGGCTCTATACTGAGACCGTATCGCGCGCGCTTCAGCTAGTGTCACGCAGTTTTCAAGAGCTACAAAGTGGTCTACTCCAGGGCTGTACACTGGAACTAGTAGTATAATCAAGGATTCCCCAAGGCTCTACACTGAGACCGTCTCGCAACTTCCAAGAGGTGCAGCGCGGCGGGCCGGCCGGGCGCGAGGCGGTGTACGCGCTGCTAGGACAGCTGGCCGACGGCCGCGCGCTCACCGTCATGCAGTACGACAAGGTCATCGAGTACTTGCAGGTGCGTTATAGTCATCATCAGACCATAACATGCTGATAGAAGACGCGCTTCAGCTGGTGTTTTATAAGAAGTGTAGCCTAGGACTCTAGTAATATAATCAAGGTTTTACACTGGGATCGTCTCCCGTAACTTCCAAGAGGTGCAGCGGGGAGTGAGACAAGGTTGCAGGTTAGTTATAGTTAATCATCATCATCAGGGGGCGACCCTCACACTCTGGTTAGGTTAAGTTGCCTCTGCAAAAGGGATTTGGCCTAAATCCTCACGCTGTCAAGACGGATTAAGAAGACCAGACCAGAAGAGTGAGAGTGGTACTAGATAGGTGGAAGTTAACTTGCAGATTTTTATTGTAATTTGTTTGCCCTACCTAACGTAAGTGAATTACCTAAATTCAGGCTCGTATTTAAAACTTGAAACTCGGTTCTAACTCGAACACAGATTCAAATGTAACCGATTGAATTTCAAAATTAAGATCAACCATAGCCTTGATCGGTTCAGATTCAGTCTTTTACCGCCTTTTGTAATAAATAACATTCCACAGGAGCGTCGTGCGCAGCAAGTGAAAATCGAGTTAGGCGAGCCAACAACCCCAGCGCCGACGCAAAACAAAGCGTCAGTGGACCTCCAGCAAAGAATCCTCAGTATCCTCAACGATAAGAAGGTGCTTCCCGCCGTCACGCCGCCGACCCCGCCGCCCGCCGCGCCCGCCGCCCCCGCTGATAACAAACTACTCAGCGACCCGACCGTCAAAAAGGCATTAGAATCCATACTGCAAAAGTTCACGTAATGAGGGCTATCGTTTTAGCGCTCACCAGTTGGCGCCACTGTAGAGTAAGGTCCTGTCACTTGCTAGTCGCGAAGACAGTGGCGCCAACTTGTGAGCGCTAAAGTGGTAGGAGGACTATCGCATTTGCACTCATCAAGATGGCGCCACTGTAGAGTAAGGTCCTGTCAATCGCCAGGGGTGCCAACTGTTAAGTATAAAAACGATAGCCCTCATTGTAAGCCATGTACACAAACCTATATTGGAGTAACCCAGTTCTCGTTTAATGACTTACTTGACTTAAGGTCCTATGTCCCCTAGATGGGGCAGAGGGCGTCCACAACAGTCCTCCATCGCGTTCGGTCTTGAGCTTCGCGTTTGATCTCGCTCCAAGTCTTGCCGATCTTCTTCGCCTCGTCTGCCACAGTGCGCCGCCAAATTTGCCTGGGGCGACCACGTTTGCGTTTTCCTTTGGGTTTCAATACTTCCAATCCAGAGCCTGCTTGGGGATGTGATCGGGATCCCGGGAATACTTGTGTGAAATATTTAAACTGTATTTCTGGCGATTCCTGATGGCCGTGAATGTGATGAACCATAAACAAGAACTAAGAGGTGAAGTCATCCTTTTTGTCTATGGTTTATCAAAAATTTTGTTTTTTTTTTGTGGAATATAAGACCAATGAACTTTTGCAGTTTAGTGCAATTAAAAAACGACTGAAATAGACTGAACTGTCCTAGAAATCTTAAAATTTATTCAATTCAAATTGCTAGGGCCAAATATCAATCAATGTCAGTTGACCTAATGCACGTTTGCCAAGGTTTATTAGTGCACTGTTTAATGTATATTTTATGAATATTGGTCAATTTACCATTCAAAATTTTATTAATCTGATTCGACACGCAATGTATGTACTTCAATATAGGTATGTGGCCATGTATCTTATTTAAGTTTAGTTCGTAAGTAGTTAGTATAATTATTTTGAGTCAGTAATTTGATATTTGAATCAGATAAGCCCACCGATGTCAAATAGCAGGCAGCAAATACATAAATTTATTATAAGTTATGAAGTAGAAAGAAAATGTCTAAATAATGTTCCAAATGTGGAATATTCCTCTTTGTTCACTTGGGTGAAGAAAGTAGAACTTTTGTTACAATGTATATTATGTATTAGTCAAAAAAAGGTACACTATTTTACGTCACTGACTTTGTTGGAGCTGTGCGATTCGAATAATCAATTACTGACTGACTCTGTTAAGAAGATAAATGTTAAGGTAATTTACAGTGATTCTGTGACCCAGAGCAATAACTTCATATGGGAAAGAATCACTAGTATTGACTTGATAAAGATTAAATGTGCGTACTCCAGTACGAATGTTGAAGTCGATCATCATTCATGAGTCTCCGAAAGAAAGAATATGAAATGTGAACTATAATTACGAGCAAAAGTATGGAATCACCCACATACGTTTTGTTTCGAGCAATCTAAGAACTGAATGCCTATGCATGTATCTGTATCAATTTAAAGTATATAATATTACCTTTAAAATGCTACTATTTTTATCTTCTATTAGTCATTTAGTTCTTACGATCATTCGGAACAAATAGGATGATTCCATACTTTTGCTCGCGAGTGTAGTATTAGGTCTCTTGCATTGTTTAATAGACTCAATTTAGAAAGTAAAATTCGCCCTATTTAGTTAATTTTGTGACACCATTATTTTTAGCATTTAGAATATTGATAAATGATTGATAACAATAGAATCGTAAGATGTTGTGCCTCAATAAAACTTCATGTACCTATATTAGGTATAGCAGTTATACTAAGCAATATGAAAAAAAAAAGCTTCCAATTCACAAGTCTGAAACCCTTATAAATATAAAAATTGTTCAATACGAAATGGTGTCAAAATTAACTACTCCATTTATTTAGCTGTAAGATAAATTTCAATAGAGACCTATGTCGTACAAGGATGTATGCATTGATTTCTAATAAGTAAAAATAAAAAACTAGCAAATACATATTCAGTTTTATTCAATAAGTTCATACATTTAATTAGAGGTGGTCTAAGTCTCAGCAGAGCGAGCAATTCATTGGTGATGTGAAATGACAAACAGTGCTATTTAGTTTTTTTATTTTTTTATGTACACACACGAAAGTAATTTCACAAGTACTAAAAACTAACATTCTTGTATACTGTACACAATGTCAGAGTTGGATCACTTATATCTGAAGTTACTGATTATTATTTATGGGGTCTCTACAACATTCAAAGCGGAAAAATATTTTTTTTCGTCACTTTATGAGAATCAAAATATGTCTACATGCAAATTGATTTGAAGGTGTCTTAAAATTCTTATCTTTAATATAAAATATAATAGGATACTACATGATTGTTGACAAAATAAAGCTGTCATTGGTACACCGCCAGCGGTGGAGAGCTTATGTACCTACCGATTTGCGGGAGATCACTAAAGTCCCTTTATATAAAAATATAACTGTATGTACTACGAACCAAATATCCAGCCTAGTAGAATGACATTTATCACGAATTTCTATGGCATACAATACTTTTAACGTCAATGATTTATAATATTGAATATTCAATTCAGAACTTCCCAATGAGATCAAGGCCCTGCGTCTTAGATTTTCAAAGCTTCTCTTTAAAAATCCCTATTTACCATTCTAGAAGTTATTAGCTATACAAGATATATAATAAACTAGGATAATATTAGGAATATCCACATCTTACTCTATATAAACATTTCCACAACGCCCTTACTACTACAGCGACTAAATGCCACCACACACCCATCGGACTCCATAAAGCTATCTATTTGGAAGAATTTGGTGTCAATCGAGAGTTCGATAGGTGAGCGCGATATTTACAAGGGATCAGTCAACCATGACTACACCGCCGGCACACTGCAGGCGCGCTTACAATCCTTTAAAATTCGTCAGCAACATTACGATGATCTTTCCGAAGGGTCCTCTTGCTTCGAGGGGTCGAAACCTTCTTTGATGTGTCCACCCGTGCCCTTGGGGTCCAAGTCTGTGGCCCAACTGAAGTGCATCAAAGCTAAGTGTGTATTGCCTAATTTATTGTGAACTTTGCCAAGTAAATAATAAACTAATGATTCTCTTGGAGCGATGTCTTTCAAATAATGAAGATCAGCTAATGCATCCTGCGGCCTGCCCGCCCGTAGAAGGACCGATGCTCGATGGAATCGGCAGAGTGGATTCTCCGTGTCTAATGCGACAGCTCGTTCGAGGGTAGCCAGAGCACGGTCGGTTTTGTCCAGAGCGGCTTGCGCCAAACCAAGCTGACACCTCAATACTCCAGAATGCGGGTGTATGCTAAGCGCACGACGTATGTGCACTTCAGATTGTTTCCAGCGCTCCTGCCGCGCGTAAACCGTGGCTATACCGAACCAGGCCACGTAATTCCGAGGATCAATGCTGACCGCAGTCCGGAAGCTTGCCAAAGCTTTATCAGTCTCTTCAGCTACTGCATACTCGTGTCCCAACAACGCATGCGCATACGCCGCGTCCCCATCGATCTGAACAGCTCTCTTGAAGAATTTGAGCGCCGTTTCGCGTTCTTTGTGAAGTGAAAAACAATTGCCAGCTGCTAACCAAGCAATGGGGTCAGTTCTATTCAATTCTACTAATTCTTGAGCTAAAGCTGAAAGTTGTGCCTCTCGCTGTAAGTGCCATAAACAGGTACTGTAAATGTCCATTCCCTCTGTGCGACATGGGTATTGTTTCCGTATTTCAGAGAATATTTTTGCAGCTGCTTCATACTGCGCTAGTTCGTAATGAGCGCGCGCGATCATCGTCTGCACCCACGGCGAAGCCAACTGTTTAGGCGTCGCGTCTTGGAACAATTTGATAGCACTTTTACAATCAAGAAAAGCAAGTGCTTTATATGCGTCACCTAATTCCTTCAATACATTCAATAACGCTACACCATTGGAATTCTTTGGCGTAAGTGTAGGAGTGACATCCATGCTTTTATTCCTATCGTTTGAGTCAACTGAATTTGTTTTCATGTTTTTGGCAGTCCTTTGTTTATTTTTTCTAGATGGGCTTTTGGGAGCCACAAACTTTCTGCTGGGCGATTTGTTGTTCTCCTTTACCGAGTAACTGCTATTATTATTACTAAACAGCCTGGACGACCGGCGAGGAGCTGGTCCAAGAGTACACCTAGGAGCAGGACTGAATACTGCGTCTTTGAGTTGGCCCATTTGTGCTCGTAATGAATTAACTATCTTCGGTATAGCTTTTTGCTCATTAGAATCGGTGAGTGTTGGCGTATATAATACAGGAGATTCTTCCATTGGCAACATGCCAAATGAGGGAGAGAATGGTATGGGCGCCATACCACTGAAAACGCTATGCATTCGTTTTACAGGTGCTTGAGTCTCTGGAGTAATACTTGATGACATAGTCATTGGCGTCCTAGGAGCCACATTATTTGGTGTGACATTGGCATTCAAATTAGAATTATTATTAGGAATGTTAGTGTTGACGAATGAAATATTTTCAGAGTTGCTGACTAGATTCACTAATGTTGATACACCAAATGTGAATTCAGTGTTACTTAAATGAAACACTTGATTTGTATCAACTTTTTCACCCATGTTACATAGTTGGGCGAATGATTTCCACATGAATGGATTGAGTGATAGTGCTTTCCGGTGCGCTTCAGCTGCTTTACTCCGCCGTTCTGTGATGTTGTATACCTTAGCTAGAAGCTGCAGAGCATATGGTGCTTGGTCACCGAATTCTGAAGCGACAATGTCTAGATTTGTTCCTAATGCAACTTCAGCATCTTTGTACCTGAAACAAAAATAAAATATTGTTACAAGTTAAATTTTAAGAACCATATTCACAGAACTAAATATTTTATTTCATTTAACCCGGCGTCAATGACGCTGGGTC
Organism: Ostrinia furnacalis; assembly: GCF_004193835.3. Lineage (NCBI taxonomy): Eukaryota > Metazoa > Arthropoda > Insecta > Lepidoptera > Crambidae > Ostrinia > Ostrinia furnacalis. The sequence continues at coordinate 209,942 of NW_021137483.1, read as the reverse complement.
ATATTGACCCGAGGCATTTTCAAACGTTCATAATTTTTTTTTGCGTCCATTTTGTGGTTCGAGCGTTCGTATAGCTGGAGATAGAACCTCCCTAAATCCATTCCGTTAGTTAACGTATTGTGACTCCGCTTGCGTAGCGAGATACACAGGCTTCAAATTAAAACGGGTCATTATGACCCGGCGTCATCGGTGGCGCGGTGATTTTGTCACTTACTTTTATTCGCTTATTTTGTGTTTAGTGCTAGCTTATGTTGTTCTTTTTTAAGTTTTAGTCAAAATGTCTTTGTTAAATGACCCAGCAAGAATGTAGCGTTGCTGGAAGAGTCGGATTCCGAGATTGAAGAATTTCAGGCTGTAATAGCCAGAACTTAGAAATGGCAACGAATGTGAAAAAGACGCAAATAATGGGGACTCAGTGTTCGGATAATCTCGAACTTGCATTAGTACGACACCGGCAAGTGCGTCATGCCACATTTACATGCCCAGACCATATGATTACATACTGCACCAGTTGCAGCAGTTCCATGGCTCTGAATGATGAAGTAGAAGACTGATCTCAAAGTATCTGCATATAAAAAGTTGATTTTATCTCTTTTTCACTATATAACATTGTTGATTCCTATTAATACTAAAAATCTTTACCAAAAACAAAAAAAATAGACTCAAATGTGTTTCAAACATGTTTTTTTCATGTTTTGTTTAAAAATTCATAAAAAAATATTTATTTCATGCATTCGTTTTATTTTTGTTTTATTAGCTCAGTAAAGAACCCTATAAATATAGACAGTAATTAAAATTAAGCTTACTTGTACAAAATCCTAAAAAATGATCGATAAAATGTGGGTCAATATGACCCGGGGTCATCGTCTTTGCAATTATTTTCACGTCATTGGCGCCGGGTTAAAACAACTTAAGTTTTTATTATAAGTTAAACGTTTTAAAAGGGTTGCCATGGGGTGATAGATAGATGATGTGATAGGTCACTAGGTGATGATAGATGTAGGTGATATACGTTTCATAGTTATAGAGGAAAGCTAGGCCTGCTACTAAGGTACTAATTATTTTTGTTTGTAATCATCCTTCTTAAAAAATAATGAGAGTACTGCAGTACAACAACACATGCATTACCCCTAAGCATTAGTAATGGATGATAACTTAATGTATTGGTTCCCAAAGTGGGGGGCGCAAAGACCTTTAAAAGGGGGCGCAGGCCAACTGTAAGAAACCTGTGACCACTGAGAGAATGCATTCCAGACTGCTCGATACGAATTTTACACATAATACAATAAGACAAGACCAGTTTTACACATAACTTGTTTTTATGCAACTTATCAAGACTAGAATTGTACCTATTGCCTTTTTATATTTACACACCCCCACACACATTTAGAAGAGAATCAACAAGTTTTCAAGTTGCATGTTGTAATTACTAGAATATTTTGTTCGAAACTGATTTTCTAAAACAAATATCTATAACAATCATTATGAATGTAAGAAAAGATGAAGAATATTAAAACATACAGTGCAAACTATAAATAAATAATTTTGGCATAGTCATGTGAAATACTTACGATTTTAAGTCTATTGAACATTTGGCTAGCAAAAACCTAGATTGTGGTAATGACAATGATGTGTTTTGTAGCAAATGATGGGCCTCATTCACACGTCCAGCTCTATAGTAGCATGTTCCCAACAAGAATGATGTTTCCTCTGATGCCACTGGAATTTAACAAATCGACACATTAGACAACGAACAGAGCTAAATAAGAATTACATCAAAGCGAAATTATTTTAGAGAAAACCACGGAAAAATCAATAACAGCTCAATCACAGGTGGTAACAATCATCACCTTGATACTTTGAGGGTAAGAAATCGAATTATTTATTACCTTCAGCATGTAATCTCTCAGCCAAAAATATAGCATTGTCGAACTCATAATTATTGAGACAATCCCAAACGATAACCTGTAGGGAAAATAAATGCATAATTTAGACAAAACTCTAGCAAAAACCCAAATCAATCACTGACAGTTCGTCGAGTAGGGGTTGGTGATCACCTGTATGGGTTCTTGAACAATCATCTTGAAACTATTTAACACTTGTAGGATTGTAAATACTATAAAATATTTCACATCGCAAGCTACGATAATTAATTACACATTCACAAAGTAAATTAGAACGTATCTTTTACGACGGACATTTTCATTTTCAGTTTGTTGATTGTCTATGGCGGATGAATGTTACGAAAGCAGTGGTGAGTGTTGCCTGAACTAAAATGCATAGAGAAAAGTAANTTATTTTTATTATTTTGTAATTATATCACACCTAAATTGATCCTATGAAAACCATCCTTTGTTCCGTTTCCATCCGTAATTGATTCGTTTCCCTACCTTTTAACTTTAACCCAATCCCACCCAGTCTAAACGCAATGTCCGCAAAACTTATGGCAAAACTGAACGCAAAAATCAAGAACCCTGTCGTGGCTAAACGCAATCCGCGAGAGCCATAAAGAAAAAAAAAAAAAAGTATTGGAATTTATCGACTGAAGTCGCTGTTTGGAAGCAAGTTTGATCGTAGTATGGAAGTTTCCGTACCCTGCTAAAATGTAGCTGCCAAATACTAATATAGATGACCCACGCTGAACTGTCCCACCAAACTCAATGACAGGGGGGCGCTACCATCGTTCGACTATATGGTTTCCAACATGGCAAAAATCGGAACCAGCGATCCGGTATGGACGGTGGCGCCCCACTGTCAATGTCATGCATAGGACAGTTCAGTATTTTGGAACTATACGTCGCACTAGTCGAGTAATTTAGTCGAGTTTATTAACCATTAAGTACTTAACCATTAAGAGTTTATTAACCACTTGCCCACACCCATGCACGTTCACGAACACTCAATGGTTAATAATCCACCATTATTATAGCCTGACCAGGAACATAAAAACCCTGGCACAGAGGCGCTTCAATTGCATTTGATAGTGCAACACTGAGTACAGTCGTACATGTGTTAAATTAATAGGCTAAATTTATGTTTCAGGATTCAGGATTACGGGCTAATTTGATATTTTCATAAATTAACGAAAAATATTATTAAAGATAACCTGGTTTAAATAAATTAAATGAAACCATCAATCGAGCTAGTAGGATTTATTTTATTATTCATCAATAATCAAATTCAGAACATGAATATTCAACTGCAATGTCTGCTCATGAACGCTTCAAACTCGGTACTTCTTTCCCAATTCCATAAAATTCAAAACTTAGAAAGTAACAAAAAACTTTAAAATAGGTAGTTGAAACAGACTACAGCTAATTTTCATAGTGGACTGTACCATACGATAAACATGTCAGTCAATTTGACAACCTTTGTCGGAAACATTAATCAATGAAAATATTGTCCGAACCCTTAGTATTTCTATTCGAAAAATACATTATAGTCTTTTTCACGTAAGATGATCCGTATGACACTTCAAGGTTATCCATATTACGCATACTACATATGCAGAATATTTTTGAAAAAATGTTTGTATTTTATTAGCAATAAAATAAATAAAAAATAACTACTTGTCTTGAAATATATAGTAAAATCTGAGTCTATTGATTATATTTTAATTAAATACGATGTAAAAATGTTTTTTATTTAATGTACGCAATGTGTGAAACGGAATAGATTTAGTGCTGGGGTATTTCTTGTATAATAAAATCGATTATTTCCGTGGTTCATTAATCGATTGCAGTGAATACTTAGTTATTAAAAATATCACAAAAATCAACTATATTTTTCGATTATTGACTGTAATAAACGCATTGAAAATAAATTAATAGTTTTTAATTTAAAGAAACAGAACCAGTACTTTTTAGGAATCGTTTTTTTGAACACGAACCATGAAATTTGAATATTATCAATAAATTGTTACAATAATATTTGTAATTAAAAAAAACATGTTTTTTGTTAAATAACACCTATACAAAATATTTCTCTAAAAGTAGGTTTTACTAACTCTTCGAAAAAAATCGATAGATAAATCGCTATGGTTTAGTTATGTGACATCTCTAAATCTTTCAAACTCGAAACGTCATACGGATCATCTTAGGTGAAAAAGACTATAACACATCGTGAACCACTTTTCTTTCACGACTATAAAAATATTTTAGCAATTTAATTCACAAAATCAATTGCACACATTTAAAATAAAGTTTGTTTACACTTTGACAACCACAGATATGGATAGATGCAGCATGTGTCAAAAATTGTATGAAGCCGAGCGTGCCACTTTTTAAACGTCATTAGTGTCATTTTAGCGAATTTTAGTGATTGCCGCAACGTAAAAGTAATCGTATCATCGTACTGCATTCGCAAAGTCATCGAAAGATATCGTATGAATCGATTCGAAAATTAATTAATTCCGATAAAACTGATATTTTGCTAAAGGACAATGACCAAAAGTGGTCCAAATGTCCACCGCTAATTAGACCTATATTGGCTTATAGTCCATTCAATAGAGATTAACTTTCAGTATGGGACGAAAAAAAAATAAGCCGTCAGTAAAAAGTTATGACCGTATGAAAAATTGTAGTAGTTTACGCGCTAATCTCAGGAACTACTGGTCCGATTTGAAAAATTATTTTTGTTATGGATTTGATATTTATCAAGGATGGTTTTAGATTATATAACATCACCCTATAACCAATAGGGGCGGAGCAGCGACCACCCGACCATAATTCCAATATTGTTGTCTTTCTGAGCTTATTTTTTTTTCTTTTAGCGAGAATCTAACACGGCACACTAAGCGACATGACATAACATGCATAGATCAACCCAAAATGTGCGATGGATAGAATGATTTTAAGAACATTTTTCGGATAAAAAGGTAAAAAACATGACTTTTCATTCAGTCATAACTTTTTACTGACAGCATATTTTTGATTGCGGTTTGGTTATATAATGAATCAGTATTTAGTAGACTATTTTACTACATAGGTCTCGTTAGTGGTGGACATTTGGACCACACTCCATACATTTTTGGTCATTGTCCTTTTGCCAATACGTTTTCATTCATATAAAGCTAAGTCAGGTACCTAGTTTTGAAGATATTTCTAAACGACAAAATCCAGTGCCGTCATATACATAGACGTATACCTACTGCGATCACAGACCTAACTTCTTGATTTATTTGTTACTAGCTGACCCGGCGAACTTCGTACCGCCTTAGCGTAGAGATTTTCTTAATATTTTTTTCCGTAAGAACCATCCTTGGACTTCCACAAACATTTAAAAAAAAGAATTATCGAAATCGGTTCAGCCGTTCACACGTGATGCCGTGACAACGCGAAATGGGTTTCATTTTTATATATATAGACTTGTGCTGTTAATTACAATTCTCAATCCGTAAATAATTTCTTCTTTCTACTGTGTTCGTACTACTGTCCTCGTAAAATCATCGTAACCGATTGTTGTAATCGGATTACATGAACATCACTCGACCATGTATGTCCATTTGGACATATCGGAATGGCACGCTTTGACGAGCAACTTGCTGCATCTACTCTAATCCATATCTGTGTTGACAACAATAGACTGACATGCAAGGTGACATGTCAATGAAGTTTTCAGTTACTGTTGCCATTAAAAGAAATTAGTACCATTAGTTTTCCGCAACATGGCGAGGGTTTTTATGTTCCTGGTCAGGCTATACACATTAATAGTCGCCCACACACGAATTTGAGGAAATAAAACAAAACCGCTAACATGACGCTTCAGATTCCCGCCAAGAAGTACGGTTCTTATTTCATCTCGGAACCATTTCACCCAGACTAAATAAAGTAAAGTGGTCGCTTTTGTTCACCTGGAATTAATTCACCCAGGTGAACAGATGCGACTTTTTTCATTGAATTTGTTCAAGTGGATTTTTAACACTCGCATTGGTTACTTACGCATAATTGACTAAATTATTCGACTAATGCGAGCAGGTTATAAGTTTAGCAAATTAGCGTGTGAACTTTTAATTATTTTGTGAATTTTAGTTTAAATCGCATAATTTTCTTGATAATATTATTGAAAGGGTTTAGGAAAGGGTCAAAAAAAGGGTTAATGATGACTATGGAAGAAGTGCAGTCCAACAAAATAATATAAAAAACAGCTGTGAATATTAAAAAAATGTGCTACACTTTAGAAGTAGTGAGAAGTAGTCTATGGTTCAAAATTGCAGAATCGTCACGAAATCGCGACTTGTACACTGATGGGAAAGAAAATAATAGATATTTAGTTTTTATTTGTGTTTCGTTGGATTGTTTTTGTTATTCTTGTGATACTGTGACAAGATTTATGTGGAGGAATACGAAGATATTGTGTATAATAGTGGTGTAAGCAATATGTGCACAGTGTTGATTACGAATGACATCTGCTAACAAAAGGAAAACAGTAGCTCTAGGACGAACATAGTCATATTTCAGGTAAACAAATTGATGATAACGTTAAGAATTTATTAATTACTTGTTACGATGATGGTTTTTAATGGGTATTTACGCGTCATCAACAAAAGCACTGCCCTTCACTAGCACAGGTACCCAAACAAGAAAATGTCAAGATGTGTGACCTCCAATTTACTTGTTCCGTGATTGTTTTGTGGCTTTGATCTAGTTCTTGGATTATAATATTACAAATAAACGATACAATTGCGAACCCTCGCTATAAATGTTCTATTTAGCATGTAGGTGAAGTGAAATGGTGATTGAACATCTTAATTGCTACTGTGTATGAGATGCCTATTGAGAAACCAATTGCTCCACAAATTAAGATGAGCATATTGATACAGACATAGCTTGTGCTCTTCTGATAACAAATTCTTTATTTGTATTCCTGTTATCTCAAAATGTTTTATGCTATAAATCAAGTTTAAGATTGTACATATGTACTGAAATTTTAAGCATATACCTACTTTGAATGTAATATTACAAAACATTCACTCAGTACTATGTCATAATATGAAGTGAATTTCTATGGACTTTAACAGATAGTGCATGTTGTTGTCAAGGTAATAACGTGGGAATATAAAAATAATTCAAAATCTTTGGTTGCTTTTTGTAATATACTGAGAAATAGAAAGTATTAAACCTATTTACCTATTTTGAACTGTTTATTTATGTAATAAGCAGTCTATTAAAGAAATAAAATGTAGAAATACACCTTGACACCATGTCATAATATGTGGGACATTATGCATTTAAATTGCAAATGAATCTGAAGAATTTGTTTTCTGTTAACAATACAAAAATATAAAAAATAAGATATCTTGACCTTAGCTAAAAGACCTTGTCTCTTATAGCTAAGTGGGACATACTATACATGAGATTAGGCTTCATACCATAAATTTTGAGCTGGGTGTACGTGCCTATATGTGATTAATGTTGTTTTAAAACATTCCTGTTTACAATTTCCCTGCCTAGCCAATTAATTGGTTATATTATATTGTTGCTAAGTCTTTGAAAAAAAAATAAGAGTTGCACACCGTTGCATTTATTAATTAGTCTCTTGCACACTGCTTCTCATCTGAAATAATTTTAAATTCATGACCATACTGTTAATTAATAAATTTTTGTAAAAATAATTGGGCCTAGATCTAAACATAAAATTGCTATTTGTCTTAAAATAAAAGTTTAATTGATTACAATTTAGCAAAACGCTGGCTCTTCTTTATTGCTTGTGAAAGCCAACACTTAATTACACAATAGTTTGCTGTGTAATTAGATGAGTAAGATGTTTTCTAAATAACTCCTATTCAAACAAATAACATTTGGGTGTGATACAGTAATATTTCTACATTAGTTACACAATGTGTCTATTGAATTCTATTGTTTTGACGCTTGACTGCCTTCAGAAATGCACTTCAGGCCCATTGACTTTTGAAATATTAATTGTGATAGTAATAGTGATTTACTTTAAGAATTTTATAAAAATAATGCCAAGTGAATTGATGTATTAATATTGTTCTTAAATCTCAAGGCAGCTAGAGCTAATCCATTATACAAAACTTATAATTGCTAAAGAAAAAGTCGTATTATTGCATCACATGTATTAAGTTGGAGTGTTTCATTATTTTCAGATTATATTAATATTCATTAGCAAGTAAGCACCTTTAGAAATTAAATTAAAAATTATGTTGATTATTAATTTAATTTGTAAAATCGTTACACATGTTTATTTATGGTTTCTTGTTTCGTTGTTTTTATACTTGAAATAGGTAATAAATTTAATTTTTGTTCTAGAATGAATTCGACGGACACCGTCACTTTGGCGCCACAGCCGATTTCTGAAGTGGTGCACAAAATTTTCGAACGCTCACAGGAGCCATTCCTGCAGACCCTAGCTGCCCAGGTCATCGCAGGAATATTTGTATGGACAGCCCTCTTCATTACTTGCCAACAGGTGGGTGCAAAATTAGTTTGTTGATATTTTTGCTCATGTTGCTTATCATTAATATCATTGTGTAATTCCGAATTTACTCCTCTGGTGTTTGGGTGGCCATTTCACTCCAAATTGCAAAGGAAAAAAAGTTTAAAATTGAATTATTTTTAATAGTTTGGAAGTCAATATAACGTAAAAATAACTTTGGTATATTTTCTTTCGAGATGCACAATGAACTGACAATCGACAGTCAAATATCGACATGCGCAAAAACGACATTATATTATTTCCTTGTCAAGTTTATAAAACTTTTTGAATTCCTACATGATGTTATTACCTACAGGCTACAGCATACTTATTTCTGTATTTAGAAGCAGCAAAACTGGTTATGAAAATGGTTTTATAATTAATACTTGTGTAATTTATAATTGTTATTGAAAAGCAGATTTAATTAAATGAATTCAGACCATTTTGTGCGAATCTAAATCAGCCGTCCACGACATTACCACTCCAGTGGTGTCAAGGTTACTACTAGGCAGTTAGTTAGTCCGATATTTGGGAAAATAGGCCTTTTAATGCACATTTATTTAAAGCACATAATATTCGTGTCGTAACGGCAGCGTTGATACAATACGTTATTGAAAGGACGATACGTATTTGAGTCGTTTTTCCATGTTTCATTGACCGTGCGTCATTATCGCAAGGCTTGAGCTTTAAGCGCTAATTTTAAAGTAACAGTCAGCACGAAAACCTGTTTGCAATTAGCACAAACAGATATTTCATTTCCAAGAAAAAATCCACCTTCCATCTGACAACCCTATTTAGACTGCCGGGTTTTTCTGCCTGTTTTCACATTCACTCATAGTAGAAAGAAAGTGTAGGTGCGTATCTTTCCGTTGCTTGTCGCTGTTTACGTCGAGTTAATAAACTACGCCTACGGTCGAATCGATACTAAGTTGATACTAGAGAACGCACATTCAGGGTGCGACCAGGTAGCAACGAGCCATCTTATTACGTTTACCCGCCTGGTAACGTTATTTATTATTTATTAATAACGTTACTCTGCAAATTACATGAGCCAATGACCGTTCATGTTATTCGATATTCTCTACAGGGAGTGTACGTAGGGTTGTTGAAGACTATAATTGAGACTGGAGTCTGGAGAAACGTGTCGACGATTATGACGTCAATATCAGAATTGTCCAAGAATATTGGAGATATTATTTCTAGATGAAGACTGTATGTACTCTATAGAGTTCATATGTTGTTTTGCGATACCAATAAATTATTTTATCAAACGAATATTAACTTTATTCTCTTATAAAAATTATGTATGGACGACAGCACATCATGCTAAACACAGTGGAATCTTATCTCGAAGTAATACAGGCTGTTTTGCAACAAAAATTTAGTCTGAAGTGCTATCGACTGTACATTTGGAGTAAACAAATAGCACTTTTGTCACAGTTCTCTCACATTTTGGCATACGTCATCAGTTCGAGTCCGCCTTGTGGCAAGCATGAATGAGTAATGAACACGTCATGGTCATCCTCATCAAGGATTTGCGAACTCACGAATCGCCTTTACGAAACATTCGACCATGAGATTGATTCTGGTTTGCTAGTTTATTTATTAAGACATTTTTTTTAATTGGTTTACTATTTTTAATCGAAATAAAATTCGAAATCATTATTTTAAATCCAGCAATACTTATTGTCTCTTAACTCTTTGACCAATACAAAATATCCCTCTTTATTTTATGCATTGCTTGAATACTTGAATATTTGTAGAGGATAAACTCTGAAATTCCTGTAAGTATTTTGCGAGAATATTTCTGTAATAACATTAATTATTTCAGTCTATCCCTAAAAATGCGAACAGAAAGACCTTTCTTTGGGGAAAAATTGAATAATTAGTTGATTTCCCCGCCATGCTATTACCACATATTTGTATTAGGTAGGTATTAACAGGAAATTCCGTGACGTTCAAATTAACGTTACAAATTAACGTTGAGGAAACTACTCAACTGTACTCGCACACTACGCCCGTATTCAGAAACATTACTATGAGGTCTCACAATGCGCGTGGACGCACAGGGTGACACAAGAACAAATCACAGAGCTCTATTATCTTATTAAGCAAGCATCGTTTGTGAATACGGGCGTCATTCCGTTGCGCCAATTTGACATTTTACATGTCTCGATGTGTCGACTTCTTTACAAATTAGAAACTTGCTTTTACAGTTTCGCCGAGTAAGTGGGCATATCTGATTGTCCACAACTTTCTTCGCACGTTTGCAGTGTAATATGATATTTTAGATAGGTTGGCTGGTTTGGATAAACCTAACCACGTTCGTCATGCATTGCATACTTACACGGTGTCGTGTCGGTGTAAAGTTTCAAGACTTATCTGGCGATAAGAATTTTATAATGCACTTCTAGAATGCGCTTCATAGAGTAGAGATAATAATATGCACATGCCCATATTTTAGTAACAGCTATTGAATACTACTGCGCACCAAAGACTATAAAATTAATATGAAACTAGGTCGACCTATTTTTAATGAACAGCTGAGCTTTTACTCATCCCAAGTTCCAGTCAAAATAAACCCACTTTTTACCACATTAAATTAGAAGTATAATTATTTAGGCTATTCTCATAATTTTTCGTCGTTTTCAGGGTTCTCATGACGAAAATATTGCAGTAGTTGTTTTATTTCCATTAATGATTATTATGACCAATTGTTACCGATTACAAAAATTAATTACGTAATAATAATTAATTAATTCAAATGTATGCAAAATGCAAATTATAGTTTCGCATATAGCGCGGTGTAGTCGTAAATTCAGCGCGGTGTTATTAGTAATTCTTTTGTTTCTTTATCAGCGCCGCGTTATCGCCACTTGTAGGCCATTCCAGTTTTGTTTGTTTGTACCGTCATTTCGAAAAGTCAAACGAATCGCCACGATAACCTTACGAGAAAGTAAAGACATCCTAAAACCACGTTAGGTGCCACGCGTGACACAAGCATGGCGTTTGATGTACTTACTTACTTTGGTAGAATGGCAGACTATAAATCATATAAGAACAGAAAAAGTTCGTACTTTTATTAGTGCAAATCTGATTACACATCGCTGGGTGACCGCTGACCATGTGAATTGAAAATATCATATCCGATATCACTAGAAACCGAATTTCAGGCGAACTTTACTCCATTCAAAAATATCCCTAGTATGGGATCCCCTGGCAACATTTTAGAGCGTAGATAACAGGTGAGATCAAGGCAGTGTGCACCGTGGTCATCAACATGGAAATACAAAAGGATAATCCAAATACAAAAATAACTATGCGATCATTTACTACATCATGTAGGTGTAGGCAGGCATTAGGTGAAGACTTGGGGCCTTCCTTACTGTATCGCATGATTGAGTCATCCATCATCAATGTTTTATGATCAATTAATCAAAAATTAGCAACAGAAACAAGACATGGTTAGGTAATTCAGCAAATAAACACGCAATAATTTGCTTTTGATTTGATAGGTGCTAATTATGATCTATATGTTTAATTAAGTTAGAGAAAATGCATTTTTAATTGTATGTTTACAAACTTCAAGGTGTCTTCTTCTTTGGAAATTGAAAAAGAATTTCTATATTCTATCAGACGCAGTATTGTCAAATTATAAAGATTTAACCATTTATCAATATGTTTATTAAAGAAATACTTATCGCATTTTCACCTGCTACAAATATGTGACTAATCACACCTAGTCTACGTAAAGATAACGGAATCACTAGAAATATTGCGTCACGCTCATTTCCACGCAATGCTCTTGATATACGACTTGTTTGACGGACTTCCATAGTTGGATTTCCATTCTGTTCGTATTCCTTATAAATGCGATAGTAAGTCTTATTACATTTCGCGCCATATGCCGCTGAAACACTTTTGAAAAATTTTGGCATAGTAGATATGGATGGGAGTGGCATTGCGATGCTGTGTCTCGTTTTTTGGCAACTATGGTTTCTTTATATTCTATTTTTTATAACAATGCCTGCCTTCTAAAGTAGCCTACAGTGGTCCTTCGTTAAGAGAATAAGTTCCACATTAAAAACTGACCGACGGCAATCGACGTTCTTAGAACCAATTGTTATGTTTTCTAATTAAATAGAACAGAACTCGTTGTGAATACAAATTGATTATTACAATACACTTCGTACTGTAGTATGAGTATTGTTTTGTACTCGAAGCACTCCAACATCTGGAACAAGGAAAAACACGCATCTTTGACCTTTTATTTATAGACCATTGCTTAATTTTTATTATTGTACCAGGGTTTTTGTATGTACCACCGAAATCCTTGCTATGTAACTGTATTATGTGGAGATTGTAGAGTTTACTCTTCTCTCAGAATCTTCTACGGGGTACAGGTTGCTGTACAATCAAAATAAATGTTTGCTGAAATTGACACTTAATAAACCCATTAATCAACTATTATGATGACAGTAAGTTTTGCCAGTAGCAGGTTCAACGATAATATAATTATGTGTGATCTAGAAACCTAGAAGATAAATAAAAATGATGAATAGAATCGTATACGATATTTCCGCTTTCGTAAGCGAATTGTAATTCATATTCAAAAATATGTCTATAATTTTATGCCTGGATTGTTAATGAACGTAGAAAAAAACAAATAGTGGCCATTTGCTAATCGTAAAGAAAACCTAGTACCTACTTACTGATGTGGTTAAGCAGATTACATAGCCAGTCTTACTATGTTATTGTAAGATTTCAGAAAAAACTTACGCAGTTCACATAAGAGCCAGAAAATTCGCATATTGCAAGAACCCAGTAACCGATTGCCGTAATTACGTGAACTAAACAGTTTTAATTTCCAAATAGTGTGAAAAGGTGTTATGTTATGCATCGTTCTCTATGGCCGGTGACTCGTTGCTAAGTGCCTTACGTATTGTGCATTCATTGAAAACGGGGCTATTCGTAGAGACGATATCAGCTCTTTACTTCTATTTATCTCTTTCACCCATACTGAAATCTAGCATGAGAAAGCGTGACCATCATAGTTAAGAATACTAATATGACGACAGAGTAAGTCCTGGCCATTTGCAAAAAAATGTAATTATAATTAGTTTGCCATTTTAGGATAATGAGCACGTGTCTACGTGTTCCACTCTCATATAGCTGACTGATGGCCCTTGACTTAAGTTGTCTTGCATAACGAATGAGGTTTCAACACACGAGAGTGTAGTGAGAATATTATCTTACTTCAGTGGTTACTGAGACCATCTTTAGAAACATTTGCCCGCAATTTGTATTTATTGTCTCTGTCCATTGCGATTGACGTCCGTATTTCCAAATATTACTGTGAGGTCTCACAGTGCGCGTAGACGCACAGGGTGACACACGAACCAATCACAGAGCTCTATTCAACGCTGTGCGTTCGATTTGCTGCTTCACTTAACCGATTGAGTCCCAGACGGCATTAATTAATGTCATAACAATTGATTATCTATTGTGTCTAGATTCGCGGAGCTTGAAGGATTAAGCAAGCGAGTGTTTGTGAATACGGGCGTGAGTTTTCGTTTCCAATATTTATTTGCCATGGTTCGGAGTAGGTACTTGTGATCTAAATGAAGGGCATCGGACCGTAAATCAGGCAGCAATTTGAAACCATTCGACCCGATTCGAAGCGTCTTTCTCAGCATTTACGAGTTACTATTTCGGAAGACAATGGAGTTCTCTGACCTTAATTTTGATTACAGTAGTACAACCTCATTCAAGATGCGAGTGTTTCAATGGAATAGGATTTTCATCCTAATATAGTTTATGTCGATGATAATAACTTTATTGTTATCGACATTGAAGTAATAATGTTTAATTGTTAGCATGTTTCGACGAAGCCTGTTTTAAATAAGTACGTATTCCATTTTATGATTCCGTAAACTTTACAAAATACTGAACTCTACAAAACAACGTACTAAGGCTCCACTCCACAAGTGTCTGTCGCAGTCAGTTTTCTCAGAAATTTCTTGATGGGTAGACTTCAAATTCATTACAGGGAAGTCCTTAGGTGTCCCAACAATGCTAAAACTTGTGTTAAAAGATTCAGCACCTAATTAACTTTTTTCGATACCTGTTGGCTTCTTCGATACGATAGGAAATGAGGGTGATTACTATGTACGAAATCGTGTTTCGCGATGAAAATATTAGGAAACCTCCTTATCCTATAACAAAACTAATTACTGTAGAACTGGGGCATATCGGGAAAACTCAATTATAATAAATAGAATAAAATTCATCTGTCGGTTTGAATATTAATGAAAATTGAGAACATTCGGGTCTCAAAATGTGACATTTATTATGTAAATCCCATTTTTAATAAGTAATGGGAGGTTGAGCTACTTGCGCACCTCGCTAGAATGCGACTCTCCCTCCCGCTTAGTGTTCGCCCCGTCCGTACCTACAGTCAGCGTCAAATAATTCGTGATACTCAAAGTAGGCAAAAAGTTCGCAACACGTCTTTGTGTGTGTCTTTGTTCGTTGTGTTGACAACTTTTTTGCCACATTAGGTATCACGAATTATTTGACGCTGCCTGTACCAGAGCGTCGAAGTGACGTCACGGCCGCCACGTGCACAGTTAACTCAACCGGGTTGTAGTTTCAATTTGTAATTCTAAAATGTTCTGATTCAGATCTACCAGCACCTGCGCTGGTACACGAACCCGTCGGAGCAGCGCTGGATCGTGCGCATCCTGTTCATCGTGCCCATCTATGGATGCTACAGCTGGATATCGCTGCTGTTCTTCAACAGCGACTCGTACTACATCTACTTCTTCACCGTCAGGGATTGTTATGAAGGTAAGGAATAGTTAGTCTTTAAATGCTCGGGACTATTCTCACCTCTTTCCCACAGCTGCAACTCCTGCGTAGCCAAGATCTATAGCTTGACCGCCAACCAGTGAAGGTCAAGTTTGTCCCGGGGGAAAGTTTAACTGTCATAGGACCCGCAACGAAATAATCAGAAGATTAGTCTTTAAATAGAGATATAAAATAATACGGCGTGTAGGACGTGTGGGTGGGATGTTTCAAAGAAAAGGAACGTTTTCTTTAATGATATACATAATGATCTATCAGCGCCGATGATCAGCGAGCGGTCAGCGATTCCAAAACCAGCCTTAGACGAGCTGATTGATGGTCAGTGGAAGCTTAGTGACGCCCTTGGCACCTTGCATCGAAGAGTTAATTTTAAAAAGTGCAACTTTGAACACTTTTTTTTAAAGCTAAAAAAACTATCAAGATAATTATTAATGCTGAGTTCTGCAGTTCATTCATATTAGATACAGCTTGATTTCTACGACAGATGCTACCATTCACACATATTTCAAGTAAACGCATTGTTAGCGTATGACATAGCATAATTGATTTGCTTCACGATGGTTATTGGTGATGGATGGTAGTGCTTTATTCAATTTTCTATAGACAATGCATACTTAGGGGAGACTGAGGTGAGTTGTAACCGAGGAGAGTTGTAACATTGTCGATTTTTGGGAATCCATTAACTATCAGCGAGCTCGCAACACCGCGCATTTGGTAGCTCAAGACTTGAACTAAAACGCCCACTGTTTGAGCTGGCTAGTACTTAATAAGATCCACATACAATGTCACAACTCTCCTCTGTTACAAATCACCTTGGTCTCCCCTACTAAAATTGTTTGCCATTGCTGTAAATTGCGTTAAAAATGTAAGAGATTTGCTTACACGAAAAAGTTACAGTTATAAAGTTACTGTTTACATACATGTCACTTATTTCCCTAAAATATAGATCACTATACTTTCACTTTAATACTATTTGTGTCCATTGCTAACTAGTCTGAATTAATAATGTAAAGATATTATAGCCTCAGACAGAATCGAAACAGGTCGGTCAATAGCCGAGTATTTTTGTAAGGTCGAATTCGGATTATGATTAATAAATTTGTATTCTTACAAATTATTTAATTGTTACAGTTTCCGTTATTTCGATACATTTTATGCATTTTTATAATGAAGTAATTGAAAATTACTACGGATGATTGGTAATAAATTAATTAATGTATATTGAAAACCGATTTTCTTAATTTCGAAAGTGTAAAAATCCGTTTTAATTATGTGTGTAAATATTTTTTTATTGTACAGTCAGCGTCAAATAGTTCGTGACACCCAAAGTAGCCAAAAAGTCCGCAACACGTCTTTATTACTATGGAAATAAGGTTGTGTTGTCAACTTTTTGTCACTTTGGGTGTCACGAACTGTAACGCTCACTGTATGCACAAGTCTCAAACTAAAATTTCGTTAAAAATGTTCGAAATAACTAACAAAAAGACTCGCTGTCTTATCTTGTCGCTTGTTAGCATTTAAAATACCGACTAATTAGATAAAAGCGTGATGAAAACAACGAAATCGGCGCTTATTGTCACCTATAGTTTTTTAACGCGGATCGCAGAACACTCACAATTAGGTTGGGTGGCCATTAGCCTAAATAAGTTCCCGTGCCACTGACTCACCGTGGTAACTGTGGTTCAATGACATAACCGCCCTTTGCGAATTGTCAGTTTGCCACTGTTTAGATTAGATAACCATTGTTAAACAAGGTCTATGTTGTTTGTTTTATATGCTAATTATTTATCTCTAAAACAACACACCATTCCTATACTTATGTGGTTAGCGCGTCGCGTCCCTTTTTGACAAGAATTAGTCAGTAAATATCTACATATTGCTTCATGTAAATATCTCCTTCATAAGTTGTAGCAGTCAGTTGTTTAACCTTGGTAAAATAACAAAATGCAAATCCAATTTTTATCACTGTCACTTGTATGAATATGAATACTTACTGCTATAGGTCTAGATAGCTTTAAATTAATAGGTCGAGTTATGCGCTAGTTAGTCAGTGCCTGAGATATGGGAGCGGCACGGGAGGGTTGTTTTGTGACGGTTAAACGTCAGCGAGACTTCATATAGTTCCAAAATACTGGTCTGTCCTGTCGATGACATTGACAGTGGGGCGCCACCGTCAATACCGGATCGCTGGTTCAGATTTTTGCCATGTTGGAAACCATATAGTTGAACGATGGTAGCGCCCCCCTGTCATTGAGTTTGGCGGGACAGTTCAGCGTGGGTCATTTATATTTGTATGCTCTGTCACGTCATATTTATGTCAAAATCACCTCTCCCGTGCCGCTGCCATACCTCAAGTACTGTCTCAGTTAAGCAATAAATCTACATATAATACTACATTTTGTTCCGCAGCATTCGTGATCTACAGTTTCCTGTCGCTATGCTACGAGTACCTCGGCGGCGAAGGAAACATAATGTCGGAGCTCCGCGGGCGGCCGGTGCGCGCGTCTTGCATGAACGGCACCTGCTGCCTCTCAGGCGCCACCTACACCATCGGCTTCCTGCGCTTCTGCAAGCAGGCCACGCTGCAGTTCTGTCTGATCAAGCCACTGTGCGCATTCATCATTATATTCCTCCAGGTATGTAGCAAAAGGATGAAAGGTGAGATGCTAGATGAGTGTATTTTCAAATGTACACGTGCTGCCTCTCAGGCGCCACCTACAAAATCGGCTTCCTGCGCTTCTGCAAGCAGGCCACGCTGCAGTTCTGCCTGATCAAACCTTTGTGCGCTTTCATCATTATATTCCTCCAGGTATGTAGCAAAAGAATGAGAGGTGAAATGCCAGATGTGTGAGTTCTAAAATAGGCATGTGCTGCCTCTCAGGCGCCACCTACACCATCGGCTTCCTGCGCTCTGCAAACATGCCACGCTGCAGTTCTGCCTGATCAAACCTTTGCGCACAAAGGTTTGATCATTATTCCTGCAGGTAAGCAGCAAAGATGTCTGTTGTTCACAAATGGACAGGTGTCTAATGTTTCACGGCTGCCTGGGACGTTGCAATTGTGATATTTCTACTAGGTGCGCAGCAGCTATAAGATTGAACAAAGGTGGCAATGTTAGCTAAGAATAAGGCGATCTGCTATAGCCAATTGCTTCTTGTGGCGCAGATTCCAAATGAAACACTATTAGTATTAAGCCATT
The DNA here is from genome assembly GCF_004193835.3 of Ostrinia furnacalis. Classification (NCBI taxonomy): domain Eukaryota; kingdom Metazoa; phylum Arthropoda; class Insecta; order Lepidoptera; family Crambidae; genus Ostrinia; species Ostrinia furnacalis. The sequence goes on along the minus strand of NW_021137483.1, from coordinate 191,440 downwards.
TACGTCCATGGGGGCTTACCTGATACTAAGTATAACCCGCACAATGGACGATAGAACGATGCTATGTGTTATCAAAATAGGCCATCGCCCCTAATAGACAATATGTTACCCATACTAACATCACATTGTTGTAAGTATATTAATCGTTGGCCTTCATTATAGTCGAATTAGTTCTCATGGTATTAATTTTATCAACCACTTGGGTTATCTTATCTAATATTATTCGCGTTATCTGCAGCTTATTCATACGTAAAATAATACAAGTCTATCAACTATTTTAAAGAATCTCATTTATTTCTAGATCCTTTTGATAAAAAGAAAATAAATTTAAAATCATGAATTATGTTTAGCTTTTCTCATTTTCTTCAAATAAAACAAGAGCTAGACTTGAGTTAACCAATATTTTAATTCTTTTGTTTTCAGCTTAGTACTTTTGTTATTTTATTTACTTTACATTGTCTATGTGACCTCTACCGTCAATTTGAACAGCTGTTCGATTCTCGCATATCGAGACGTGACGTCCAAGCTATAGTTATTGAAATAATAGTATAATGGGTATTTTTATGGAGCAATTATAAAACTTATTGCAGCATAATTTTAATCTCTCTCACTCTCCACTTCAGGCCAGTCTAGCAGATGACTATGACCTTCGTCACATTAAAAAATATTTAGGCTGAGTGGCATCACCTAAGTTTGACTGTAACTATAACGATAACCAGTGTTTTTTGTATGTAGTTTGACATATTTTTGACATTTGTTTAAGTCAAAGTAAGACGGTGCAACCCAGCCCTACCTATTATTAATATTTATACCCAGTAAAATACATTATACCTGAAAGGGTCTATCCATTTATGATGTTTGTGCTTACCATGAGTTTTCATTAGGTGTGCTCGCTAGCGACTGTGGAAATAATTACATGAAATGTGTGACAGATTGTAAACGCCCTTAGCGATGACTTTGAAGCACTAAAATCTTCATACATTATTTTGACACACTCGCTAGCGATGTCTTTCATGTACACTTATGGTAAAACTACTTGTTTTCCGTTGTTGGAAGTCCCTCGCTGCCATTATTGCAGTGTTGTTCATCGCCTTTTCAACTTAAGGCCGGGTATCAGAGAAAATGGCGAAAATGAGGTTTTCATTTTTCATTTTTGAGGTACTAAACAGTAAAATAAAAGGCTAAGATTTTTTTTGGGCATAGTTGAGGATATTTTCTAGGGCTATTAACGGATGGAAACACGATTTGATGAAGTTGACTCGATAGAATAAATTCCCAAAGTTACCTCTATTCGTTTTCTAATTATGGTTTTATTTTTAAAATAAGCGATTTGAGATTCTGAATCTTTTACTAAACTAAAGTTCAGAAATAACTTGAGGGCTTTTAACGGATGAAATTTTTATATTGCGTCTTATTTAGTTACTATGTTAAAAAATGTGGAAAAAATCGCCCATGACGGCTTGGACAATCTCAATCAGTCGCGCGGTGGCGCTTACGGAGGACGGACGCGTGCCAGTTTTTTGGCCATAGAAAGAAAACACCCAGACCAATACAAACAAATATGTTTCTGCAATTTTAGTATGATATTTTTATTTATTAATAAACAAAGAGACTGAACAAAATTGATGCGTACCTATACTGATTAATGTTATTAACCAAATGCAAAGCTTCGTGAATTGCAACAACTATAATTAAATTTATTATCCAAGCTCTAAATAATCGCTACTAAGAGTAACTTATCATAAAAAAAATTCCAATCGCTCGACGTAATCTTGAAATTCTTAAGCCGGCGCAGAACTTCCAGAAGGTCGGGCGACGCCACGGCCACTTTGAACCGTGTTTACTTCTGCAGTTATATTTTATATTTATTCGATTCTAGAATATATTCCCAAAAAGTCTGAAAGGTGTTTTAATTTGTATCACTTGGATATGATTTCTATTAGAAAGTGTTGTGAGTGTGACGCTTGAAGGGAAGGAAGTCAACCTAACCTAACCAACTGCGTATTTCTATACTGTGTAGCTGGAAATTGTGACGGGAGCTCTTTGACGCGCTGTTTTCGGCGAAGAATTGCGCGCGCAGATTTTGACAGCGCGAAATACCTACTTTAGAAGAAATACCAAGCCTTAACATGAAGTGCGGGCGCTATCGGTAGCAAGTGAATAATTATCAAGCATTAATTGTTTGATAATACCAAATACATTACTGGCAAAACACTTTTAACAAGCGCAGTTTATAAACTTAGTTATTATTAACATGCAGGCTTTATCCGTATTTTTAGATTTTCCCTCTTTGCCACTCATAACGAGATGACTGTATGAGTAATAGCGACGGATACACGGAAACAATGTGAGGTAGTTGCCCCGCTGAGCAGGATATAATGTGCATGTTTTCTGACAGGTTCAACATACTGTTCTGACGACATCACATCAAACCTAACACTTCCTATTTTGTTGTACAGGCAGCGTCAAATAGTCCGTGACACCTACAGTAGCCAAAAAGTTCGTAACACGTCTTTGTTATAATTGGAATAAGGTTGTGTCAACTTTTTGGCCACTTTGGGTGTCACTATTTGACGCTGATAGATGCTATTTTGCAATAAAAGTGTATAGTCAGATGTGCTATCGACTGTACCACTTACCTTATGTGTAACACACAACCTATGATGATAATCCACTTAATTTTGTTTTATGTACCGCAGCGATAATTATTTGCAAAACGATTTTGTTTTATGTACCTACCGCACCGATAATTATTTGCTAATATAACGTATATCTGAAAAAACATCATGCCTATTCTAAGAAGTCTCTTCACAATGGATAACTACGGTATTCCCGAGAAAGTGGAGTTACTGTTTAGTTAGTAATTACACCCAACGAAGCTAACGTTCGTAACAATTTGAAAGGAAAGTTAACATTTTTTAAACATTTTTGTTCTATTATGCCATTGTTGTAACACACAATACTCAATGGTAGTGTTTGTCTCACGTAAATACTTTCAATGTATTATGATTCATGGATTTGTATAATCCGGTGACGCAGTCTTCAAGAAAATGTGTTTGGGTAAACAAATACGCCGTCAAAAATGGGTTCTCATTTGTAAACACAAGGAAGATACCTCCTCATTATCATCGTTGTATACTCTTAAAATGGTCTCCAAGAGCACGAGCTTTTCTAATTTACCAGAGGCAAATTGAGGATATGGCCTACATTTTCAGAGCTGGTCAGATGGGTTGGGGAGGAATAATGTTCACGTTTTTGTCCCTTAGTCGCCTCTTTCGACATCCTCGACATCGATTGACACCCGTATTCACAAACATTACTGTGAGGTCTCACAATGCGCGTGGACGCACAGGGTGACACATGAACCAATCACAGAGCTCTATTCAACGCTGTGCGCTCGATTTGCTGCTTCATTTAAGCAAGCATTGTTTGTGAATACGTCAGTGAGAGTATAATCCTATATCCTTCTATGCTAAAACCACATATTCTAGACCAGGATTTATATTTTACTAGCTTTCCGCCCGCGGCTTCGCCCGCGTGGAATTTTGTCTGTCACAGAAAAACTTTATCGCGCGCGTCCCTGTTTCAAAAACCGGGATAAAAACTATGTTCTTTCCCGGGACTCAAACTGTCTCTATGCCAAATTTCATCAAAATCGGTTGCGAGGTTTAAGCGGGAAAGCGTAACAGACAGACAGACAGACAGAGTTACTTTCGCATTTATAATATTATATAGTTGGGATTCAAATTCTTTTTTTCTCCAGTCCGCAGGCCACTACCACGATGGTGACTGGAGCCCCAACGGCGGTTACATCTACATCACGATCGTGTACAACTTCTCCGTGAGCTTGGCTTTATATGGGCTGTTCCTGTTCCTGGGAGCCACCAGGGAGATGCTCAAGCCCTTCGACCCGATGCTGAAGTTCTTCACCGTGAAAGCCGTGATCTTCCTCTCGTTCTGGCAAGGTACGTGTCTCTATATTGATCTAGATTAGCGGTTCCCGAATGGTGGTCCGCGGAACCCTGGGGTTCCGTGGAAAGGCCGCAAGGGTTCCGTAAAAAATATTATCCCACGTTTCGTGACCGACGTTGTTCGCTCGCACCGACTTGTTTACGCACAAGGGAGGGGCAGGGCGTGCGGGCGGAGTAGTACGGGGGTTCCGCTGGGAAAAGTATAATCAATTAGGGTTCCTTGGCAAAAAAAAAATGGGGAAACCCTGATCTAGATCACGGTCGTGACGACTTCTCCGTGAGCTTGGCTTTATACGGGCTGTTCCTGTTCCTGGGCGCCACCAGAGTGGTGCTCAAGCCCTTCGACCCGATGCTGAAGTTCTTCACCGTGAAAGCCGTGATCTTCTTCTCGTTCTGGCAAGGTACGTGTCTTGTTTTGATCTACATCACGGTCGTGACAACTTCTCCGTGAGCATGGGTTTTATGGTCCAAATCTAGTGTCTGATAGTTAACATATCAACTTACCACAAAATACGAGGGTGGATCGAAATATTCGCACAAACACATAAATACTTGAACTATTTTAATGTAACTGACCTCATTCGTATTGTTTGGTTGTCACATTGCACAGTGTTTCCTGAGACCTCAAAATTGGACATCCCCCTTTTTTTAAATAATTAGAAAGAGTTAAATATTACAAATGCAAGAGTAAAACTCCCGTGTTTCAATATCGCTTAGTTTTTAATTCAATTTTGAGGTCTCAGGAAACACTGTGTAAAATTATATCGCAATAGCATTCGTTCGTTCGTTTTCGATTTTCTTTTTATATGTTTTCTCTTAGCATAAGATTGAGGTTGATTGATGATGATGTCATACTAATATACCATATCCAATTCCAGGTGTAGGCCTCGCCATACTCGAGAAGGCGAACGTGATATCCCCGATAATGGACGCAAACGGCATTCCCACCACCGCCGGTACCGTGTCGGCGGGCTACCAGAACTTCCTCATCTGCATCGAGATGCTCGCAGCAGGCATAGCGCTACGCTATGCGTTCCCAGCCGCTGTGTATGCGCGCGCGCACCGCGACCCGCACCGCTCCGTCACCATGCAGTCTATCTCCAGCAGCCTTAAGGTACGCTTGCAGCTTCGTGACGTCACGCTACCCTTCCCCCGCCGTGACGTCAGTATGACACTACCGCGAAAATGCGATGCTAAATACAACACTGTAGGTTTGTTGTCGATGTTACGGTCAAAGTGATAAATGTGAAAATTATGAATAATCGCCGGTTATTATGAATAATTACCGCATGATTTGGTAAATGTGATTAATATGAGGTCATTTATGTGTGTATAAAACTAAATAGGCGGCTTAGGGGGGCCCAAGGCCCCCCCCCGCCGCACCTTAACCTATTTTTCACTTTAAATCAAAACATTATGTTATAGGCATCATGGAAAAGTAATATTATGCAANTATAAAACTAAATAGGCGGCTTAGGGGTGGCCCAAGGGCCACCCCCGCCGCACCTTAACCTATTTTTCACTTTAAATCAAAACATTATGTTATAGGCATCATGGAAAAGTAATATTATGCAAAAAACATTCCAAACTTATTATGCCAAATTATATTAATATATGATATGAAAACGTTCAAAAGTTTGGCTGTACAGGAGCATGTACACAAGATGTTGTTCTCTTTTATGAAATTTGTTAGTACTAAGGTTGAATTACTAAATAATCACTGTTAAATGTGATTAATTTATCACTTTTATCGCGACTGTCGGTAATTATTCATAATAACCGGTTATTATTAATAATTTTCAATTTATCACATTAACCGTAACATCGACACGAAAAGAAGGGTTAGTAGTAGTTTTGCACGATTTTCCTTCGCACGAATGACTCTTTTTTTTGAACTAGTATGCGATTACTAGTTCTCAAAGGGGTCGATTCGCACCCGTTTTTAATACTTTTAATACATCCGGGCGAAACGCCTACTAAAAAAAAATTATTGAAAGAGGATGTTTCGCACGTTCTTGCGAAGGAAAATTGTGCGAAACTACTACTAACCCGAAAAGAAGAATACTAATATCGATTTAGATGACTTTTAAGGGAGCATAAAATTTTGAGGCCGCGCCTCATGGCCCTCATGCAACTTTTAGAGCGGTTTTACACTATGTCCAATCCATGTCTGTCAAAATATGGATCTCGAAAACTAACTAGCTAACTTTTGTGCGTATAAAAAACTACCGTATCTACTGTATTTTGATGAATTCGGATGAGATGTAGTGCGAAACCGCTCTTCAGGGATTCTTAAAGCGTTTATAGTTTCATCTGATCCGTGTATTTAACTCGATTTGCTACTTAGCTTTTGGCTGCACATAATATGTTATATTATGCCTATCCAGATTCCACAGTTAGCTGCCTTCCAAATCAAATCCTAAAACTCATAAAACTCATTGATTTCTGTAAATAGGCTTTAAAAAAGCACTTTTACACGTCCCAGTATTAACCCTACCACCTACCTAGTTATGACATAGTCTGAAAAACTGATTTGTCTAATTCCAGGAGACAATGAACCCGAAGGACATAATGACGGATGCATTCCACAACTTCCACCCGCAGTACCAGCAATACACTCAGTACAGCTCCGGTGAGTAACTTAGCCGCTTGTTAGAACGCGCATGACATCTCATTCTCGCCTGTATCTGTTTTATTTGCGCACTCCGAAGTTAACCTTGTGGTTATAGCGTTAGTGTTCATGTTTGAAATGAGTTTGGGATTTCTCATCGCTCATTTGAGGGTTCATTTGAAAGTGACAGAAACTGGTACATCAAACCGAGAGTTTTTAAATATCAAGAGTATTTTTTGTTGACTTATGATTTTATTCATTTTCTTTTTTTTTTGTTTTTTTTTCTCAAGTTTCTTCTTCATTCTCGTGGTGACAAATTGTCTTTAAATCTTTACCAGTTATCAAAAAGTAATTTAATCGTATTGTCAAAGTTATTGCGGCTGGTAACACTGGAATAGTAAAAATAAAAAAGCAGTTATCAAAATTTTGATATTGCTCTCTGTTCTATTTGTAATCAACGTAATCAGAAAGAGACAGATAGATACTAAAAGTCACCGATGACAATTCGTTCTTCTAGGCATGAGTAAAAGCTTCAAAAATAGACGTAGGTTAGAGGTTGCAGCAGGGCTTCTCCGAAACGCTGCTTACGTAGTTTCGGGTCTATCTATCACCGTCGCTCATGCTGACATCTCGCTGTGCGTGAGAGGGATGGCAACATTCGAAACTTCAGATTACGTTTTTCAGAGTAGCCCCACAGATTTGAAGTGTAGGCTAGGCCTTATTTTGTTTTATTTTCTTTCAGATGTCACTTCTCACCTGCCTTATGAGAAACTATAAGCTCTGCCATAGCTGTGCTCTGCATGACGCGCATTGATGTCTGTTCGTTTACTATTGAATACCATTATCTAACGCCCGAGCATGGAAACATAACTAACTCGTGCATTTCTAAGGACTTACTGACTGCATTAAAAAATACCTCAAACAAACCTGAAAATACCCTTACCAGAAAAAAAACCAATTGCTGAATAGTAAATCAAATATTTTTCAATTTTATTTGAAAATTATTTCACTTATTAATAAATTGACTGAACAAAAAAATGCAAAATATCTTTAAAAAGGTCAAAAAGTCGTTATTTAACGAATAGTTGTTTTCGGTGCTCGGCTGCGGAACCGTTACATTTATGTGTTAAGGTGTTTTATTTTATTTTATGTAATTTATATAAAGGTACTTGACTAGTCCGAATGCATAACGAATTTACATAAAGATGTATGTATAACAACATTTAATGCGAATTGTGTTTTCCCTTGAATAATGCTTAAAATAAAATAGTAAATAATTAAAAATTCGGACTAATCATTGCCATGTCGTTAGTATTTTATTCTTACCTAGATGTCCCACGGTTCATGAGCGTATGTATAGAAGATTTTACTGAGATTTATGAATAAGTTTTTTTTATTTCTAAATAGACAATGAAGTAGGTAACAAGTGATGATAGTAGAATTCCTGCCGCAATTATTTTAACTTGACTATCAAAAACAGTTCAACGAGACGAATAAAGCATAACATTTTTATTTACTGAACGAACGAAATAAAAAAATGCATTTAATTCAGCACAAAGATTCTACATAAATCGTCAACTGTTTCAATATTTCTTGCATTTTGAGTTTTATCAGTATTCATTTAAAGTTTTATTTTAAATAGCTAAGGGTGATTAGTGTTTTGTAAGCGGTAAGTATTTTAGTCATTTTGTAGAAGATTGATCAGTTTTATTCGAAATTAACTAGTAGTTGATACTTCGGTAAAATTAAATGTATTATTTTTAAATGTGGTTTCTTCTGTCGCTATTTTCATTTTATTCCATTTTAGCTCTTATTAGTTTATAATCGTAATTTTAAAATACGTTTTGACCGAATAAGGTAAATGGAGATATAGTTAAAAACCGGAGTATTAACTAAACACATGTACTTAACGTAGTTGGATTTCTATACATACGCAAGAGTGAAAGATATTATTTTTGTATTGGTGACCGTATCCCAATCTAGGTGTAGCATATAAAGTTTTAGTACCTATGTAAATGTTTCGTTTTCTGTGATTTAATTTTCTTTTGTATATTTTTTTTGTTACATTTCTTATAAGCTAATGGATGAAATCCTCTTAGTTGGAGCTAGGCTTGTGTTAAAAGTTGCATAAGTGTAATTTTTAACATCAGGTATTTATGAGTTATTATTACATAAGCATTAAATACTCGCCTCAATGATTAACAACGTTATGCCAATTAGTTGCCAGACCAAAGAATGGCATTTTCGAATACTAAAACAGAATTTCCAAACAATATATTGGGGCGTTTATATTAACAATATTAAAGGGAAATAACAATTTAATACATGATTAAATATAAAAAATAACTGTTAAATATACATTTTAGTTTCCTTTTTATATCATAATATTAATTATATTTTTAAGATAATTATAAAATATAAAATACACCTACATTAACGAAATACTTTGTTTACCTGTTTTGATTAAGTTAAGTTGGAATAGCAATTTAAAATCCTAGAACCAATTAAATAGAAACATTGTACTTGGCCTCTCATTGATCAATAAACGAGTTTACTTATAATTTAACTACTTTTATTTTTGAGTTCAATAAGTAGGTTGGCTTCAAAGGCGACTGAAATTTTTCTTAGGTAAGTTCTAGAATGTGTGGAATGAACGCTTTTTATCTTTTCTTTGCTGGCATGTTTCATGTGTCATTATGTATTATCATAGTATGTTAGTGATAAGTAAGCACTGAAGTGATTTTATTTCTGCTATATTGGACACGGCGACAATTTGATATACATCAAAATCCAGGCGACTTCCGTATGCCTGGGATTACACAACACATTGATTGGGCACCTCTCATAAAGTTTTCAATACAGATCCTTCTGCAATCAAGATTTCATGAATGAAAAAAAATCTAACTACACAGTATCACTCATCCACACTAAAAGGTCGATTTAACAAGATTCGTCAAATAATAAGACAGATAAATGTCTGACGATTGGAATATTGTAGGCTCTAAATCGTTCAAATACGCACACAGAGCACCTTTACATACAACTACACAAGTCACAATACATTTATTACTCCAGTTTCTTGTGCGTCAGTTTATTTAAAATTATAATTATCGAATTATCTTTCATCGTAATCAAACTTCTTAGGTTAAACTTTAACTGACACACGAAAAACTGGAGTTGAAACGTATTCGATGCATTTCTTCAATCTACGATAAGCCTAACTGTGAACTAAAATATTAATCAACAACGCAGTACCGACGTTTAAAGGACGTAGCATAAGGATCGTAACCGTATCAACTCGAGGCGGTCAGTAGATATTCTGACCGTCCAGTGCGGATCCGCTCCACAAAGCCGATCTGTATAAACTTCTAGGGAGCGTTTTAGAGTAATGCGGTCCGCAGGAACTGCTCGCTCTCTAAGCAGTTCATACAGATCGGCTGCGCGGAGAGATCCGCACTGACGGTTCGCGTGACACTAATGAATCCAGCCTGAAACTCCATACTGCAACGCACACTTATCCGCACCGTAACGTAAACGCCTCGCCTCGCGATTGACAGCACGCGAAATGTTGATAAGTCTGCTATGACCTTTAGTCCACAGTTAGGCAAATCATAGATTAAAAACACTAGTGCGAGGACCATAGACTCACACCCTCTTTCGACCTAGTGATGCGAGCGGGGGCAGGGACGGGGAAGCGGGCGGAGGAGGGCACAGCCCTAGCGCCGCGCCCGCCGCCGCAGCGAGTCGCCACCATCAGCCAAGCCACCAACTACCATGAGAAGACCACGCTGCTCAGCTCTGATGACGAGTTCCAGTGAAGATCAGGTTATTCAGCAGAGCTAGACTTCAGTTTGCGTTGAGCGTAAGGCAAATGAGGTCCTTATTACGTTGAGGTTAAGGTGCTTTTTTCGGTTGAGTTATCGTCGGTGCGCTTACAATAAAACGATGAGACTACTTACTCGTGAAAAAAATATTTCAAGTCGAACTTGAATCTGTTCTTGAGTTTTGAGCTTCATCATGCATCGTCAATACCTTCTAAATGACATAGGACTTAACCGTCGATATAATACCATTAATGCACCTTATTCTCAAGAGATATGAAATATGAACTTCATTTGTAAAAAACTTGCAATGCGTCGTCTACCTTATCTGCATCAGAACTTACGCTCAGCCTCGTGCCAGTAAATTGACATTAAAATCATTAAAACAACAACCAAGAGGAATCGTTGATTGGTATTTTAATCTAATTAAATAAAACTCAAAGGTGACTGACTGACTGACATAGTGAACTATCAACGCACAGCCCCAACCACTGGACGGATCGGGCTGAAATTTGGCATGCAGGTAGATGTTATGACGTAGGCATCCGCTAAGAAAGGATTTTACGAAACTCAACCCCTAAGGGGGTAAAACGGGATCCACGCGTACGAAGTCGCAAAACAGTTCCAATGTCAATTTACTGGCTCAAACTGGAGTTTAGGTTTCCATGTCGTTTTCGCCTTGCAATATTGTGATTTCCATAAAACAGCTGATGGATATTTGACTCCATTTTCAATTGAATTCATAGGTTGTCCGGAAGCTTTTGTCCCTTACCAACTACTCTATAGTAAGGCGGACGTGACACACTCATATTAGTATTGCATGGTTACAATTGCGTACGAGTTTTGTATGAGCCAGTGCATGCTTGGGCATCTGCAGTCTCATACTATCGCACGACTTACGTATACAATGGATTATGTGAGTATACCTACTTAAATTCTGGTTCTCGAATACTGTAGATGCTCCCTTGGTATTCAAATACTAATTATCAAAAAGTATCAAGAGAAAATACGGTAGTTGAGTTACGATGCGATATTATTTGAGTTTATGAATCCTAAGGGCACATCTTTAGTTTTTCAAAATGTAGCTAAGTTGTCGACCTCTTGAATGTAATATGTTAATTATCTGATTAATTTAGTTTTTATTATAATTATGTTGGCTATGTTATTGTTAATATAAGTGTCATGTTTTATGTTATTAATGTTAGTTAATTAATTTGTTGTTTTAAATAATTTTACATTGAAGACGTCAACGGCTGCGCTGTGATAAAAAATATCTCCAAAACTTAAACCACAATGTTTTCCGATATAATTTATTTACCAATAGTATCTAAATAACTATGTTGTAAAAATATAAAATATACTAGGTACCTAGTGAATTGCGAATGCAAGGTTCCTTTTTATGCCTCTACTGCGGTTTAGAATATAAATTATACTAAGATATACAGGATGGCCGAATAAAAAGTGACTTCTATTCATAAAATATAGAACGTCACTTGTTCGATCAACCTGTATATGTGGTAACCATAAATTTGAAGGTTTATTACGGTTATTCAGTTTATAAAAATACATTTTATGACAAATTGCCAATATCTGTAAAAATACCAAATCAAATCTTGCCTTTCGATGTGTAGTTTGACTATTTTAAAGCTAATGACCGAATGTTGAATGATTGGAAAATATGATTTCACCTGTTAATGTGACGTGACATTAATGTTTCTATACAAGCCGGTTGAACTAACGCGTACCTGGCGTCTGTGACGTCACATCGACGCTCTGGTACGAACGGGGAGATGTGCGGGTAAGTGGGAGGGGCATTCAGCTAGCTGCGCAGTTAGCTCTATCGGGTTGTAGACTATTTGCACAGTATATATATGAGCTAAAGCAGTACGGAAACTTAGCCCTTTCGGCGAGTTATATACCTACACTTCAACTGAGTGTTAGGGTTGGCACTCTTAATCTTTATAAAATAATAAGGTTCGTACTTACTTATTTATTAAAACGTTTATTTAGGTTTTTTAATTATCAAATACCTAATGGAATAAATTAATTGACTAAGTAGTTAACAAAAAAATAAAACGTTAATTAGGTTCTATAATGATCGATTACATAATCGAATAAATTGATTAAGTATTATTAGAGGCCGGTAGAAGATCTATTCTCATAAATAAAATACCGGATACTTACTTTCACATACCTATTGCCTCATTTTAAATACAGTTCATCACTTAGTACAAAAGCGTGCGGAGCAAATTACTTATCAAATAGAACACATAAATTGTTAATAAGCGTAATTACGTAATTTAAAAAGGACTATTACAAAATCAGATGTAAGCACTTTATTTAAAAAGTAAAATTTAATCATTTTTACAATTCAGAATTATTAAAAATGATAGTTCTGGTTTTGAAGATGCCGAGTTCAAGCAGCCGTATACTACGCAATACACTCGTGGCATGTTTTAAAAAATACAGCGGACAGTGCATGCAATAAAATTATTATTAAAAACACAACGCGCGCGACACTCGCGACGGATGGACTGCGAGGTTCGCTTAGAGCCCGTGTAAAGCGTGCGTCTGTGTGCGTGAGTCTGATTTCGAGCGTTTGTATGAAGCTTCCGTACTGTTTAATTTATCTACTGTGCTATTTGTCATCTTGTAACTAACCAAATTAATGTTATATCGCAGTAATAGGTGATAATATGAGGGCGAACTTTAGCAGAATACAGTGCAGAAAAGTTAAGTTCTATTAAGCTAATGAGCTCTGAATGTCGTAAGCATACAGTGAATATTTCAACTGCTTAATGCTATTTGACTTCTGCTCAGTTATTCTCTGCTATGTTACGTCATAAGAATAAATAATGATGGTAAAGAAAAAAAACTTTCACGCATTTCGGTCTGGATGATGATTCCTAAGTTTCACTTCTGTCGATAATAGTAAATAGGATCGAGTTGTTTTTCTATACCACCAATAGTTATTCTTATGGTTTTAATCTAATAAGCGGGCGCGTACAATTTTAGGGCTAGGAAAAAAGAATGAAACAACTAACGTTCATATTAGTGCAGACAAAATTACTAATATAGATATAATCTGCATGTTATATCACGATGACTTTGGCTCGGTTTTTAAGGATTGTATAGTTAGATATATAAATATAACATAAAAGAAAAATGACGGACAGTCAACAAAATGTACAGAAAAAGAGGAATTATCTATTAATTAATATATATCTAGTTTAACGTTACTATAATGTATTCAATGGCGACGTTCAGTTTAATGTGCAAGTAATTACTTTTTTTTATTATAGACATCTAAAGTTAGATTGTGATTGTATGTACCTTCTATTTATAACGTAAGAAATAGAACCTTACTTGAGTTAAAATATTCCAATAAAATACGACGTGAAATAGCAAGTGACAGCATAAACATTTACAAACGATTATTTATAAAATTTTAATTAAAAATTACTTACTTATTTTTCTCCATTGCACAAAGACACTGCCTAATCATTAAGACTTGAGTCGCACTAAATCAGTTGTAATTTGAACCATAATCTAGGTAATTTAAAGTTTAAAATTTTGAATCTTTCCTAAGATCAACGATTCAGTGTGTTCCTCAAGTGGATGACCAATTTGAAGCTGTTCACACGCATTTTTAGCCTACACAAGAAGCTTCGCAGCTGCTTCGCCGTCCAAATTTATAATTTTTCATATAAATATGGCGGATATTTTGATGTATAATTCCCAAATGTATAAAACCCTCCCCAATATTCGTAGCTTAAACTTTCAGTATGAAAATTACGTGTAATGTACCTTTGTATAGGTTTTACTTGTAAGATTCAGTTGAATCTGTTTGTGCATACAGTTGAGTTGAACACTTGCCAAAATACCACTTAAGGAAAAAAATACAGACTTAATTCCAAAATAACGTTAGCTTGAGCTGGAAAGCTCGACTAAGTTTATTATTTATATAAATCTAAAGTTGAAATAATTATATAACTTACTCAAAACCCCAGACTATTTTAGTATATCTGATTAATTATAACAATTGACTGGCACGAAGGAGTTTCGTAAAATGTATCAAATAAATTCTTTTCAAGATAGAAAAAATGTTTTACCATTTTGCCAGTTAAAATTAACGGTATGAATGTGGTATGTTTGCGTTATTTTTTTAGGTTTTGCCTAACTATTAAGTATAATAACTAACATTATTTATTCGTTAACGTACGCTTAAAAAATGTAATCATTTTATGTGTTGCATCTAATATTGCATTTAGTAATGTATTCTTTATTACAATTTAGATTAAGGGTAATTAATCGATTTATGTCTTAACTTTAATGTGGAACTTATGTTTAGTTAAATTACATTTTATTATATTTCACTAAATGAAGAAATGCGCCTTCAGCATTGCTTTCTAGCATTTTATGCATCTTGTGTATTGTTGTTTTTGTTGAACATAGGGATATGGTAGAGTATCGCCTATTTTGTTAACATTTTAGTCAATTACTGGCAAAATCGGGACCGGAAAAAATAAATTATTTGAAATGAGCAACGTTTTCATGAATCTTACATGACATGTAAGATTCATGAAAAAAGATGTAATGGAATTTTTAGTTACCTACTGAATTTAACGTTGCGATGTTCGAGAACTAATTTCAATACATAAATTAATGTTAATATCTGTTTTTAACACGTTGTTTTTCATTAAATTAATACTTACAAATGACTTGTTTTATGATGAATCTCGCACAACAATCGTACGTTTCTAATTTTCGGTCTCGATTTTGTTCAAATCAAAAACAGATAGTCACCAAAGCGTAGCAGAATAAATGCTCTTAGCCTAGATTTAATAGGTCCAAAAACCTGATTCCTCAGGCAAACGGCATTTTATCAAACCAAAGCCTGTAATGTAGAAATGTAAGATTTTGGTTATAACTCCCGATTATAAATAAAATTATTTTTGTAATGATAATAGAAAATGTAAAGCGTAATAGGACAGTTTCGCCAGACTTGTTGAAATGGATTATGAGGATATAAAACAAAGTTAGATTTTAATCAAAATGTTTTAGCTCCAAGTTTTTAAGTACGACATAAATAAAAACATAATACTATTGACATAATATTATCGTGTTTCATTTATTTGAAGGTTTCGAAATGAGACAACAAATATTAAATACCTTTTTATTAAAAATATACAGTACATAACCCTATTCGTCATTTTTCTATTGCGATCCTTTAAGTAGACTCCATTTTATTTATTGCTTTCATTTACAATTATCATTTTTAACAAAATATCACGCTTTAATGAACTTTGAGACATACAATAATCGTCTTCGAGGATAATTAATTACTATATGACACGGGATAACACGCAATTTTTAGAGGATATTTTAAATGTATACTGGTTGTCCTGGAATTTCGTTACACCACGTTGGGCGCCAACATTAATACCGCTTCTATATAGTTCTAGTAAGATTATAACAGAACTGTCTGTAATTAATAATTTACGTGAAACTACTACTAAAAGTTTCCTTAAAACAATTTCGAGTATTGTATGACCCAGTCCAACATAATACAAAAAACATTTTTCAAACTATGCATATAAATAACACGGCAATATGTGCTTCATTCGATAATAACCATCAATATTGAAATATTTCGTAACTATATGTATTGAAATAAGACCAACTTGTTATTCTACGTTATAAAATGTTACACACAAAATAATTTCAACAATTGACAAAAATAGTGCTCTTTAAATATTTAATAAAATATTGTCATTTGTGATGGATCGATTTGTGTGCTAAGGACTTCAATAGGTAAAAGTTGTAACATTTCATTGAATTAAATAAAACAAGTTAAGACTTCGACATAAATGAACATAAATTATTTTACAATTGAAGGGATAAAATATTACCCGAAAATGTTCGATCACAGGTAGGTATTATTTGAAGGGATATTAGATCTAGGTTGTTTTATGACAAGATAATTTTGAAATTCATATAAAAAGTTGTGGCCTTAAGATTTCTTAATATTTTTTACCCGACAGTAAAAAGAGGGTAACTTTATCTCGCTCAGTGCAACAGATTGAATCACTCACAGTAGTTTTAAATTAAGTAGGGAAGTATGCGTTCAAAGATTTTACTTGAAAAATGATTCACAGGATAGATTTTGTCATGTCATTTCGATGTTCCTTATAACTAAAATATCATATACAGACTTATTTATTTAGAATAGAGAATTTTATAACAAAGCTACAGTGGCAGCATTTTATATACAACTTATGAGTAAAGTATTATTTACAGCTTGATATGGCAAGTATGTTTTAACTTACTTTGTTAGGTATTTTATAGTGCAAACTTAGTATTTATTTGACTTTTAAATCTGTTTTAATACCCACTGATGTTCTGAAATAATAATATCATGAATTGGAACAGTACTAAGAAGATTTAAATTGTAACTATTGGATTACTTTCGGGCCTACCAATCAAGCTGCACGTATACTAATCTACTTATGTATGCCACCGTGCCAAAGGCATCTAAATCACAATCTAATCAGGCTAAGCCTCGTAAGAATGAGAAAGAGACGAAGATATGCAAAATTTCACAACATAGTTCAACCTTAGAGTGGATTCACAAAACGAAGTGAGCGTAGAAGTAAATAGGTACTACAAGTGCGTAGCTAAAATAAAATTGTGCTGTGCTAGGAACGGATTTTGTTCGTTTGAGCAAATTTTACACATAATTTGTAATCTAGGGTCGTGACAAAATGTAAAAATATCGCGTTTCTCCAATCGCACTTTTACTTTTCGCACACAGGCGCACATCCAAAACCCAAGCGCGAAACGCCAAGGGCCAGCCTTATACTTAATTACTACTAAATGTGCTATTTGACCATCAGTCAGTAGGTTAATGAAGATAGTCGTAAGTAAGAATTTTCTTTTTCATATTTTTTGTTACATTTCTCTAATATTGTTTTTAACACCACTGGCTAGTCAACATAGCACAGAAAATTCTTACAACTAATTTGCGTTGCCATCGAAGAGTTGGAAATATGTCAATTAAATTAGGATGTTAGATGTGGGTGAGACAAGTGAGTGTAATGGTATAGCACCATAATGATCCAATCGCCACGTTTACAAATATATTAATAACAGTTACATTTACACTGCACTTTATTTTGAACAGTTCTGCTTGTAGAGGTATGTAGGTACCTACTTACGCTGGGAAGTTTGGACAAACTTTCAAACCAACAGCTGCGTAAAATGCGTTAAGTATTTTTATTAAATTTTAAGAAAATGCGACTGGGATCACTATGACTCTACCTTACCTTATATTCGGAGTTGAAATTAATGTTTAGATATAATATCTATTTTATAGAAGACGAAGTACGATACCCTGGTTGGCTTACAGCACAATTTCCATCTAAATTCCCTTCTCGTTTTTCAGGTATACGATAAGATTTGCTACGATAGATTTAAATATGAAAAATCTGAGCTACACAATATTGAAAGTAGAAAGTTACGTATCTGTACCAGCCAGATCGCATTCTATAAATAAATTAAATCTATCCTTACCTACTCTTTCGATCATATATTTTTCATCTTCTATTATTATTAAAATTCTCTACACAATTTAGATATTCGCACATTGTACTATCGCTTCCAAAAGACCAAACAATAAAACCTACGAACGATTACGATCACCTTATAAGTCTTATAATACCGGTCACAGAAATGTGACAAGATGGTTGCAAAGATGAGCAACAACTACGGTAAGTTATTGGAAAATATTTTGTTTATGTTTCTAATCAATGAATCTGTCATCCATTATGTGCGCTATATCTTTGCAAAAACTGTTCCGGAAACAAGTATCTATTTATTTACGAAATTAATTGCTAAGAGTAAAACATTTGTACAAACATCACACACATCTTAACACATGTCCGTGATCGGCATCACAAACACACCTACCTGTAAAGTGACGGTGACTTCTGAAAAATCACAATATATCACAGCCACCTTTACCTGCAGTTTCAGGAAATCAAGTTGTAATTAACTCCTATACTAATTAATCGTTGGTAAGTGAAATCGACATGGACTTTAAATACATTAATAAGACATTTCTCGGTAACCATTAAAAGCAATACTTAAACTTACTCAACTATCTCAAATAATGTAAATTTTCCAACGATTTTCATAGAAAAATTGCTGTTTCTCAGTTTATTACACACTCATTAAATTTGATCACTCTTTCAATTAATCAACCTTTAGTTAAAGCTTTTAAAGGTACTTACAATAAACAATAAAACTACGTACTCGATGTGTGTGTACAATATCCTCCTAAAGTTTTACATAGGGGAAAGAAATAACTATGGTTACTAAATAGGTTCAATTTAACATAATATTGTCTGTCTATCGAGCAGACACTCTGCCACTAAGATACCTACTAGGTAGGTACCCGTAAGCTTAAGGCTGTGTTTTGCAACCAATGACGTTATTGCAAGTACCTTTATAATATTTAACAATTCACAATAAATATCCCTTTCTAAAATGTTCCCATCCAAATCTATTGCTTTACTTATATCCTTTTCTAGTCCACCACACAAGTTTTTAATTTTCAACAACTACTTACAAATAAGTTTTTAAGTACATTTTTATAACATCTAATAGCTTGATGCGCTAGCAAAAGAAAAGCGCAGCTTCTGTGCATTCTGGTCAATGTTGTTGGTTGATATTTTCCACCAAATAATTTTGTGCTTGTGCTAAAATTGAAGCCAGTACTTACTCAGAAAGTTAACATTATTTGATCATTTTATACAAAGTGACGTCAAAGTCTCACTGTCGAATAACATAGTAAAAAGAAATGTAAAACATCTTGAGCCTTTTTATTTAAAGTAATCTATTAATTACATACAGCACAGGTTTGTAACTACTAAAACGTATAAGTACCTAAGTAGTAGATAGTTACAGTACAATTTCTAATTAGATACACTGGGTCGTAGTCGTAAAGGTAAAAGTAGGTATACCTACATGTAGAGTTTGCGCTCGTAAACGTGTTTGTGTACGAGTGTTTTACCTAAATGTATAAGGGTCGGTCAGGCAGTGTTTATTGAATAGAAAAACCGACCCGAAGAATTATTACCTACAAATGTTTGACTTGTGCCGATCGGGTTCGGTTTAATAGCGTCCCGCTGTAATAAACGACTGAAGTATATGGCCTTTTTCACGACAATATTTATCTACATATTTCATTTTAACCGCACAACTGTGCGATCCGTTCAAGTGATAGAAGCCCGTTGCCATAAAGATGTTTTACATTTCATATTTTACTATGTCAACACCACCGATCTTATACGGACCTGAATTCCAGATGGTCAGTCAACTTATTTGATCTTCGGAACAACATCAACGTGACTACAGTTAACTTATTTCCCGTCCTCAGACACGAAAAAAAAGTGGTCGAACACATAAAGCACTGAAAAGTCACTTCACGAAAAATATTCACTTATAGGTGGTTATTCTCGTGTAAATATTAATTACACCAAAATGCTTCCGTACTCCGTAGCCGCGAAATGTCGGACGGCTGTTGCGGCCATAACCTTACCTACACCATGGCCGGCTGGTCCATGCCCATACAAGACATTAACTGGGTTCTGACTTTCAGTGAGTATAGTACAGTTTCAGGTATACGTGACTCAAAAAAAACTTTTGACTGTACATATGGCGTAACAGCTTTTGACAGAGCAAAGCGATTCAACAACGACAATCTGTCAAGTTCCAGCTTCACGCACAAGATAATCAACCCTCGGGACTAGCCATAACAGGCGCCTGAACTATACACCCAGAACACTGCGCCTCGGGTGCCCTATAAAATGGTTATGTAGTGCAGCACTTGATGTGATTCGTTGCATAGAAATTAACACAATGTTACAGGGCGCCCAAAACGTAGCATTCTGGGCGCGGGCACTTATGATTTGTCCATAATATCATCCATCCATCTGGTAACGAACAAGTCACTTTCAATCTGACGCGCGTCATCCAGGCTTACTCCTTGGACCGCTCACAGTGTCGCCACCTAGCGGGGGTAATAGTCAAGATTTCTTCGTAGCAACAGCTGTAGCTACGTGCTATGTGGTCACGTGGTGCCGAGGCGAGTCTGGGCGGGCGGGCGCCTGCCGGAGGCATCTCTGCTACGAACACCTCTGGACTGGGCGGGATCTGGAAATTAAGGTACGAATAATTAATTTTTAATATATTTTATTACTTTACTAGCTAACCCGGCGAACTTTGTTCCGCCTTAATGGCAATAAATAAGCAGACTTTTTTTTAAATTTCGAACGGGACAAAAAGTATCCTATGTCCTTCTCCTGGCTCTAAACTACCTCCCTGACAATTTTCAGCTAAATCGGTTCAGCCGTTCTTGAATTATAAGTGGAGTAACTAACACGACTTTCTTTTATTTATATAGATAGTTTAATCTTCAGGCACACCAGCGCCGCGCCGCCAAGACAGCTAGGAGTCGGAGTGGTCGCCATGGCCGAAATCGGCCAGATGGATCATAGTTTAATGTTATAAGTATGTATGTACTGTATTTTTATCTATGCTGATAAAAATATGTTCTTATTCTTATTATCTTTTTCTTTTCGTCGTGCAAAGAAACAAAAGCGAACCTTTTGTTATGAGATATTTAAATACTGACTCCTGAAAATTATAACATAACACCGGTCTTTATTAGTAGTTGTGTTTTTGTATTTTCTGGTCCCATTCAAAAACTCTGTCCATTTGAAAACTAGAATCATGTTGTAGATTTGAAAGAGTTATAATACTTACAGTGTAACCTACTTAAATTACAAGAAATAGCCTGGTAACCCAAAACACCGACATAAATTCAACTGCCTTTTATTTTTATTGGCTGAATCAATTCTGTTACAAACTACACGTGAATCTTTCAGGAGGCAGAAGCTTAAGCCATCTTGGAGCTATTTGAAAAGTGTCTAGGCTAGAACGCAAGGCCGCTTGCGGCTTATGTACAGTCGGCCTCAAAATACTTAGGAAAAAATATGTATAATTATTATTATGATTCAGTTAAGTTTCAGGATATTTTGTTTAAACTTCAAACGTAGCGACTTTTAAATTAACGCAATGTTTTCTTTAGAATTTACATGGAAATCAATATTTACAATTTGTCTTTCATAAAGAAGCTCGTCAATGTTTGATAAAAAAATAACAACAATAACCCTCCTTCTGGCGCAGTCGGGTAAAAACATTTCACTTGCAAAAGTTTGAATAGTGTTACTTTTCCAGTTAATCGATTTGGCGATGTTGGCTTTATTATTATGTACTTGGCACTACTTAGTTTAACAAATAATTAGAAGAACACGTTAGAAATACAGAAGATTTTTAACGATGACAGTACCCTTTATCTCGCGCGCGGGAACGGAAACACGCAGCGCTGCAAATGTAGCGGATTAGTGGACAAAGAGGGATCTTAGGAACTGCGCTACATCGGTCTAGCTGGATACTTCCTGATAAGTAGCTAAGTTTGTATCAGATTAGTGGAAAATATCTTGGAAAATGCGTTACATCGCTCAGCTACATACTTTCTGATATGCAAGTAAGAAACTATTTGTGGCAAACATGTAGGATTAGCTACCTAGATAATTACGGTGAATCGCTGCGCACCATATTTTTGTGTTACTACTTACGTAAATTACCGGTAAAACCAAACGAGCATTTAATAATAGCAGGAAAATCTCAGGGGAGATATTAAACACTATCTTCTTTGTTCCATAGCAAAAAGTCGGTTTTATGATATTTCACGAGGAATCGATGGAAGGATGTTTGTTAGACATACAGTCAATTTTTTCATGCATTTCCTAAATTAAAACACAACTGGCTATAAGTATTATTATCCTGAAAAAAAAAACTGGCAAAAACAAACGGAATGATTTGTGTAATGAAATAAAGCATCTCCATTACAATACCGCAGAGGCGCTTAAAGCAGTATGTGGTGTTACGAAACAAAAAGTGCGGTAACCTGGGGTGAAGTGGCGATTATGGCAGCGCAGATTACAGGGAGTCGGGGTGCCACTCCACTGTCGGGATTACCCACGCGCACCCGCCTCTACAGAAACAGAAAATAAAGGAAAAGTGGTCACAGGATAAGACGCGCGCCGTGATAAAATCTTATCGACGGTTTTTGACGACAAATGTATGGTTTTATCGGGACAAATCGATAAAATGCCGCGATAAGAGTTTATCGTGGCGCGCATCCTAGGCCTACGGTCACTCATCGGCAAGGGTCGTTGTAATATAACAATGTATTTGTCGACAATAAAGAATGCAAGGTTCAACTTTAAGCTTTACGTCATTGTTGCATTATTACGACATGTGACCTTTACATTTTTACATTAAGCGACCTTTCGGTGTGCAACCATCACGTGACATAAAATAAAACAAAACAGTGATATAACATGAGAATAATGAAAAATTTAAAACAATTAAATTAATTATTATACCAGAATTATACTTATATTTTTTAAATATTGCAACAAAATTTCAGCAACTGAAGGCCGATAATTAATTCAATTGTTTACATAATCATGAAAGTTTAAAACAATATTAAAATGTAACACAATGGTTATTATAGCATGCACAAATAATGAACTAACTATGGCATCGATTAAAAATGGTTTACAAGCGTTTTATGAATTAATCAGTGATTTGCATTGCATGTAGAGTAGTGGAGTCCGTAATACAAGCATGCTAGCTTATAAGTAGGTATCAACGCCATCTTTTCCAGAAAAATGTTTTAATTAAAATTATTTTACAGTATCAGTCATAACTTGTAACACTAAGCACTAATGTTTAGTGACTTTCATTGTTGCAGTGTAGCAAGTATGTGACAAATAGGGACTCGTACTTATTGGGGCGTGCCCAAAATATTTAGTTGCGAGCCGTAAATGACCATTAATTTTGTTCGCCACACCCGAATATAAAATTGAATGTCAACTTATAGATACGTACCTACAATAGTTCCCATGGTCAATGGTTACCATGCTCTACAGTGGATATAGAACTAAACATTCGATACCTTATATTAGAATCGGTTTATCGTTATAGATTTTATTTTTGTGATCAATCCGCAAGCTACAAACAAAAAATAATGCAACGTCATCAAATCTGAATACTAAAGATCGACCTAACCTACATATTAAAAGAAAAAAAAATTGTTGTGAAATTGTCTGGAACCAGCCTGAGTTAATTTTTATCACGAAGAATTTATTTCGGTAAAAAGGTTAACGTCGGAATTTCTCATTCAATGCAGGAGGGTCAATTTAATTAATGGGACCGTACTAATCTCGGGAGACTGCAAAATAAAATCCCTTTTTTATGTTGCAATTCACTCACTAACGATGTTTTTATCCAGCCAGTAAATGAGACTATTTAACCTTCTAATAGCGCAGTATGGTTGGAAAATTAGGGAAATAACTGTGGCGAGCAGGTTTGGGACATTACGTTCTAACTGAAGTACCTACTTAGCTAAAATAAGTACGGTAAGTGAGTGCAATTTATAATTAGGTACAGTCGACAACACAAGACTATTAAAATTTTGTAGCAAGCCCTATCACAACTTAGGTATAAAATGCCTTTGTGTTTAGTTTGATGTGATATCGTGTGTAGGTACCTTGGCATCGAAGCTTTCTTCATATCGCGTGGTGAAAACAACAAGTATTTATGTGCCGTAAGGTCCTTCTGGATGTCATTTTCCTTTAAGCGGACATGTGCCTTTTTTGTCCAGATATGAGCTTTGCACGAACATGTGCCTTCCTTGTGTAACCTTCTAAGTCAATGCCATCAAAGTCCAAGATTCCATCTAAAAATTACCTACCTATTCTGTGGACCTCTTCCTTGTGTTACCTTCTAGGTCCCTACTCTGCCGGGTGCCTAATTAAATGCCTTGAGTTTGAGATCCCATCAAAAAGTGACCTACCTATTGTGTGGTCCTCTATGCGGTGACCCAGGTGGCGAGGAGGCGGGCGAAAGAGCCGGCGTGGCCGGCGCAGAGGCGGCGCGCCGCCGGGAGTATTCCGTGCCGCCGACGGCCATTGCTGTGCCGCCGCCGATCGGGTCCGTCACCCGGGTCACGCTTAGCCCAGACGCAGAACGGGACGGTCGAGATGGAGCTGGAAGACAATGAAAGATTAAGAGCCTACGCTAAATCTTGCGCGGGTGCAAAACCCGCCTTATATTGATGCATGGGAATGCTCACAGATGTTATGTGGGAATTCCCTTACGAGGCGTGCGCGCTCCTCCCGCCGCGTGCGTGGAAAACTGGAAACACGTCACACGCATGTCACGCATGTGCTACTCATATATTTTTGATATAGACCCGCGTGAGTTTTAGCGGAACCTCATAAAATAGAACTGAATAGACCGAAGTTCCATTGGTGGTTGCTGATCTATAGGATAGAAACTAAATGGTTCGACAAAAACCAGCCGTTTATTATGCGTCTTGGTTGTGACGTCACACTGAAAATGTCACGTCAATCTCACATCAAATCGATTGAACAGATCGCATTGCGCTGATCTTCAACTGTCTCACACATTAATGGGCAGACGGTTTAGGTTATTACCATGATATTTTCTAACATACGAGTACACTTATCTGTTTCCAGTCAGTATTTGGATGTTGATACCGCAATACGCAGTAGGGAAACGATCTAAAAGCGTGCTAAAAACTGGTAAAACAGCCGTTACAATTGACTGCCGTCACTCAACCTAAATGAAACACGGCCGGCACTCGTAAAAAGCCAGTTTTACTAAGCTGAAGACTTTTCACGGACTACTTTCGTTATTTCTACATTCTGTAGGTAAGTGATGACCCTTCGACTTTCATCAGTTTAAAATATAAAATTCAATACGTAGATCTAGGTCAGACTACGCTGATACAGACTGATACTGAAGTACGGAATAAAATTAGTAGTACGAAGGAGAAGTCTTAAACGTTATCAAGTAAGTAATACTATTACTTACCTACTTATTATGTATTTTTTAAGCATGGGCTTTTCAGGTACGGTAATCTACCTAGGTTAAACCACAGAATAATACTAGTTTTAAAGTGATGACGTCAGTATTAGGCTCACAAAATTAGGCTGCAAAGACAATGCAATTAACTGCACTAGCACACTATTTCATCCTAACTGGCAGTTTATTTTCTTCCCGGCTTGTTTGGACTTAGGTCAAATAAAGCGTCCCGCGTCGTACCGCAACAAAGGCTACAGAGGCAATTAGTATCTTTCCAATGGATGCTGCCAAATTAAAGCTACGGACAATATATTGGTACATTCATCAGGAAGCTAAAACAGATGTCGACTGAAGAATTAAAAGTTAGAATACAAAGTGCTACCTATTAATATAATCTAAATATAAAAGTAACGGATTTTCGATACCTTCAACTTTGTATTTGGACTCCGTCAACTCGGGCCTAAAAATAGGAAGCCTAAAATATACAATTAGGTACACCTCTTGGGTTGTTATTTCGTTTGGTGTGTGATTGTANTTCCCAATTCCATAAAATTCAAAACTTAGAAAGTAACAAAAAACTTTAAAATAGGTAGTTGAAACAGACTACAGCTAATTTTCATAGTGGACTGTACCATACGATAAACATGTCAGTCAATTTGACAACCTTTGTCGGAAACATTAATCAATGAAAATATTGTCCGAACCCTTAGTATTTCTATTCGAAAAATACATTATAGTCTTTTTCACGTAAGATGATCCGTATGACACTTCAAGGTTATCCATATTACGCANTGTAATTTAGCTTGTCTCAAGAGTCAAGCACCATTTTGTTGACAAACGTCAGTGATCGGCACTGCGCCGAAGCTATAGGTCTGACTTCGGTAAAATGATGTTACGTGAGGTGCCAAACTGCGGAAAATGGCGGAGGAAATACATGATTTAGCATGAATTATCATGAATAATATTAACTACTTATATTTACCTCTCAGTATCTTGAGGCAACTTAAAAGAAAAAAATGTGTCTGTGTTTTTATTATTATTTAGGCAGTAAAATACTGCACAGTATTTAGTACACCATTTTCTTTATTTTCTTCCATCATACACAAGAATACGCGTGCGTGAGTCAATGTTCGCTCGTATGTGAGGCCTTGTCGAATAGTATCCTGTAGGTGGGCCATCGTGCGTGTTTTGTTTTCGATGTAAACTCACGGAGATGAACAGGCCTGGTATTATATTGAGTTGAAATGTCGCGTGACGTCACTTTTGAGTAAAAAATCTACTCAAGCGTGACGTATCGCGTCATAACAACTCGATGTAGCACTGTTATTATTTAATTATGAAAGAAAATAATTAAATATGAGTAATATTTTCTAAATGTCTGTGACGGACAAATAATTGAAATTTTGTCATCTAGCCTACTTTTACTATTTTGTGATGGTAGGTATATTACAACTGTTTTCTGATACATAAATCCATTCTATTCTATTTACTCGCATACCTGTTTGGCATTCTTGTCGCTGGAGAGACTTGACGAGTCGCCGTTGGTGCTGTTCGCTGCTGCGGCATTCGCTGCCACTTCTCGCGTCACGCGGTCCACCTTGAAACAATTAATAATTAGATATGTAAAGTAAGGATTTGTCAATCGCCCGTGGCCAGGATAGAAATGTAAGAGGTAAAGTAGGCATGTAAAGTAAGTTATGTCAATCGCAAATGGACTGGAGTCTAGTCAATTGATTAGCGCCAAAGCGGTGTATAAGGGGACTATTGCATTTTGCATTTACTAGGGTGGCGCATTGTAGAGTCAAGTTTTGTAACTCAGCAGTGGCGCCAACTCGTAAGTGCTAGCTCTCATTAGGCTACCGGTTCACGGAAGCGGAGCGATGAGCGAAATTGCGTGTTAGTTCAAAAATTGAAATCAGGAAGCGGAGCGGAGATACAAGTGGGAAAATCAAATGACTCGTAGCGTGCTCGCGGCTTAGCTCCGGTATGGAAAAAACAGTCCAAACACCTGCTCCGCATACTTTTTAAATCACTTCGCATTATTTTTCGTTCCACTCCGCATACTTTCTTGCTTGGCTCCGCGTCTATGAACAGATACAGCCTGCAACTGCGCTTCCCATCACTATTTCGCTCGGTGCTTAGTGCGAGTTTGCATTGAACGTCGTCACTAGCGAGTACGTCAAAAATCTATGAATATTTTAATTCCTAAAAGTCTTCTTCTCCGCTAGAGACGCTGTAATCCGTCATACATTGAATGTAATTTTTTACGTAGTCGCTAGCGAAGACGTTTGATGTAAACTCGCACTAAGGCGATTATCACACTACACCGCGCTCCGCCGCGGTACGCGGGACGACAGATTTAATCATTATATGCAAGTACCTCAGTTTGTATAGAAAACACGCGCGGCACAACACACTGACAACGCGTTTGCGCGCGGGATTCGTTATATGTCGCCACGCGGACCGCGGCGGAGCGCGGTGCAGTGTGATATTCGCCTAAGGCTCCAGTGGGCTGAGTGTGAGTTTACATGAAACGTCCTCACTAGCGAGCGCGTAAAAGACATTAAATGTATGACGGATTATACAGCGCCCCTAGCGGCAACGTCCAAGAACTGAAATTTTTAATACATTTTGCTAACGCGCTCACTACTGAGTAAGTTCGATGTAAACTCGCACTAAGCTCCCTGTACGTCTCTGTAACACTCACCATGTCATCCAGATAGTCGGGCAGGCGTCCAATAGGGTTGTTTGTGTGCACGAAGAAGTGCGGCGAGCGACGCGCCAGTAGACGAAGCGCGCGCCAGCCCCACCCGCCGCAGTTAGTTCGTTTACCGCCAGTGCCCGCTCCACTTAGCATATACGACTCTAAGGAAGAAAGGAAAGAAGAATCATCACTAGCCGGGCCCGGCCGATATGCTTCTGAAGAGACTTAAGCCTGAGACACTTATGGCGGCGGTTCGCGTCGCGATAGACAAAAGACTGAAATTAACACAGATTCCACTAGGACAAGTAAATAAAGAAGTGTGGCGAGCGGCGGGCCAGCCCCACCCGCCGCAGTACGCTTGCCGCCCATCCCGGCTCCACTTAGCATGTACGACTCGAAGGAAGGAGAAACCATCATCATTATCGTCTTCACCACCATCATTATTAGGTCATTAGTCGGGGCCGGCTTGATGTAGATCATATGGGACCGAATGCAAATAGGACGGTCTGCATCAATCGAGCCGGGGCTGTCCGTTTAGGTTCATGCTTGTGCAGTGCAGACTTAAACGCGATACTAAGGCGGCGGTTCGCGCCGCGACAGAGAAAAGAGTTCGATCTTTTTGTCTCTGTCTGTCATCACACAGATTACACTAATATAAGTAAATAAAGAAGTGCAGCGAGCGGCGCCACCCGCCGCTGTTAGTTCGCTTGCCGCCCGTACCAGCTCCACTTAGCATGTAGGACTCTAAGGAAGAACGTAATAGGGTATTTGACACCACCAATCAATTGACGTACTTTTTATAACGGTCAAAACGAGACTCTCCCATAGATTTTGTACGGCAATACTAGCATGTGACGTCACAATTTTGTCAGCTCAATGAAACTACTTTTTTCAATTAAAATGCAAACAAAAATCCTAATTTACAGGTAATTAAAAATGAATTAAGTTCTTAGGACAAGAAAGAAGTGTCTTCTTAAAAAAGTTGTGCTTTAGAATTATTGGAGAATGGAAACTTAAAAAAAAATCAACTCACCTAATGACGGCATGAAGTCTCTTTCTTTGGTGCGACAGGCGGATAAGTTATCTGGGCATAGATTCCACAGCTTTGTAAGTTCATTGCTGGAAAGAAAACATTTTATTTTATTGCCTCTGTATATTCTCTCATCAATTTTGAGCAGTGTGCTTACCATGAGTTCTGTTTACGTTAGGTGTGCTCACTAGTGACTGCGTAAAAAAAAAACATTACATGCATGACAAATTGTACAGCGCCCCTAGTGGCTACTTTAAAGAACTAAAATCTTCATACTTTTTTGACGCAATCTAGCAGCTAGCGAGCACGGGTGCGCCAAAGTTCACCTAAATTTTCAACTCCGAAAATTGGAAGTCCGAAAATGTTGTTCCTAAAATTTTTCATCCTAACAATCACAATTCCTAACTACTCTGTCTCTAATGTTCATAATTCCGAATCATTCAACTTCATAATGTCATTAGCAATAAACATCTATTATACTTTTATTTGTTCTCCTAGATTTTCTAAACATAACCATATTTTACACTATTATTCAAAGTCATATCTTTTTTGTTTAGATTTCTTTCTTTGACGATATATTAAAGTTCAAGTTTGTTGGCATTAACACGTATACTTCAGTCAAGTTCCAAAAACGAATCGGTCCTAATCATAATAATTATTGGTTTAGGTTAGGTTAGAACTGTGACCTTACGTTACCTTCGCGAAGAAAACCTTCTGTACGTAGTACTTATATGTTTAGGGATAAAAGTGTTATGATAAAAAACAGTA
Organism: Ostrinia furnacalis; assembly: GCF_004193835.3. Lineage (NCBI taxonomy): Eukaryota > Metazoa > Arthropoda > Insecta > Lepidoptera > Crambidae > Ostrinia > Ostrinia furnacalis. The sequence goes on along the minus strand of NW_021137483.1, from coordinate 161,511 downwards.
GGAGTTTAAATATATTTACATTAATGATATTATTAATTAAAATTTTCGGAAACATGAGTGTTATNCATTCGCGAAGAACGTACCTACTTCTGTACGTAGTATTTATAGTTTAGGGATAAAAGTGTTATGATAAAAAACAGTAGGAGTTTAAATATATTTACATAAATGATATTATTAATTACAATTTTCGGAAACATGAGTGTTATGAACATCGCCGGTAGCACTACAAATAGTATGAATGAAAACATTAGGATGAAAAATTTTAGGAAGAGTGATCATTCGGATTTAAAATCGTTAGGAAGAACAATTTCGGGTAAATAACTTTAGGTGAGCCAATATGGACCCAGCGACCACACCTAACGTAAACTCATGGTAAGCACACTAAGCCCGTATTCACAAACATTACTATGAGGCCACACAAACCAATCACAGAGCTCTATTCAACGTTAAAATTTGCTGCTTCACTTAAGCCGTCGTTTGTGAATACGGGCGTGATTTAACACATACTTTCCCATAAAGAATTTTTGCTGCCCTTCATACTCCTTGATAATGTCGCCGACCGGACGGCGGCGTTTCTTCGCCTTCTTGATGTCATCCGATGAGTCAGTCTGGACTGGGGGCTTGGGTTTTTGGAACTCTGAAACAAAATATCTTGCTGAAAAAAATTACGAGATATTTGCCGACAAATGTCACGTAGGAGAAAGGGAGGGGCCCTTCCTCCTACGTGACATTTGTTAAGGTTTTTCTTAACTTGCTCCCCCCTAAACGTCTTACGTAATTAGACGCCCCCTAGCGAATTATAAGAGTAACAGTAGGACCTTACTTTATTTACAGTGGAGTAAGCTGGTAGCATGGTAACTTTGTCATTACTTGTATTGGCGTAAGCTAAGCTGTACTGCTACTGTATTTGCGTTCACCAGTACAGCCCAAGTACCTCCAGTTTAAAGACTTTACCTGGACATCCATCATTCTTCCAGGTGTTCCAGTTTTCCTCGCGGCGGAGGATGCGTTTGACACAATCCGCGAAGCGAGTGCCGTCTGGCGGCGTCTCTCCTAGCATTTAGTACACCGCGGAGTTGTCAAAGCATCTGTCGCCGTCGCTCATCCCGGCATCTCGCTTAGTGTGAGAGGGATGGCTACATTCGAACCTTCGGATAGCATTTTTTGAGTACACCGCTGGGCGGTGGTGTCTTACCCAGTCCATCTGTTTGCTTTATAGTTTTTTTTTTNCGGAAACATGAGTGTTATGAACATCACCAGTAGCACTACAAATAGTATGAATGAAAACTTTAGGATGAAAAATTTTAGGAAGAGTGATCATTCGGATTTAAAATCGTTGAGAAGAACAATTTCGGGTAAATAACTTTAGGTGAGCCAATATGGACCCAAAATTTCTACAAAGTGGTCAGGCGGAAGAGTCCCCGATAGTACATAATAAACTTTAAAATTCAATACCTAGCAAGTACCTACCTATTTTGGAATCCCAAAAATTATACTCTCACAAAATTCAATGTGTAATTTAATTTAAAGTAAAGATACAAGGCGATATTAAGTGCGTGTTTGGCGTGGGTATCATTTTGTATCACAATGGCGATCATATTTCTAGACGTTTTCTTACAACAATAGACATAGCTTTTTCTTAAGTGCATTGTTGTTTTGAAAACCGTGAAGTTATGTGACGTGAATAAGGGTCGAGTTATTTTACTTGACCCTCATTCTTGAAATTAATGAATACGCTGTGAAGAAATACAATATTTAAAACAGTTGAACACTTCTGTTTCTCTAAGATATTACAGTATGAAAGTTCACATAATTATGATACTACGCTTCATTCATTCTTCCACCTAAGATTGTGGCATATGGCAGACGCGCGAGGAGCGGTGACACGTGGTCTTACGTCACCACTAACGAAGAATAGCTTGTACCCTGAAGCATTGAAGGTGGTTGATTGATTGAAGCAGTGTGGATTGAGATCTCTTGAGGCCTCCGCTGACGTCACTCACTGCTGACGCGTTTGATGGCTTACTAAGAACGGTAAGAAGACTAGAGCTCACCACCAGTATAGCTGTAGAGGCCGGCGGGCGAGGACCGAGGCCTGTACCCTGAGGCAGTGGAGGTGGTGGACAGTGTCGACGGCGATCTCTTGAGGCCACCGCTGACGTCACCCACTGTGGACGCGTTTGATGGCTTGCGAGCTCGAGGCTGACGCTTCGACCCTGTTCTGCACACTCCTGGCGTGACAAATGGTAAAACCATAAATATTAAGTAACAATGTTATTGTAAGCATTATACAAAATTGTATCACCTCTAGATAAGTAAGTACCTAAGTAGATCTTAGTCTTATGTTTGGATTTTTTTTTCAAACCTTGTCTAGCTCAAATTAATCAATGACTATAATCAAACGGAAGCAAGCTGCCTTTACTCATACATTTACACTAGGTTTAATAATTTTGTAATACGAGCATGTAATTCGCGACTGATCTAAGGTTCACGAATTCAACACACACACTTCTAAAATGTATAAAATAAAATAAAACTGCCAATTAATAAATAAAAATATTTTTGATAAAATAAATACACCATTTTAGATATTTGAGTTGATGCAGATGTTATTATGCATTATTCGATTTAGTTTCTCCAAGAATACACCTGAGTGAAACTAAATACAAGAGACGTGACGGGAATTTCAGTTGCTCCAACTCTCACAACCATTATTTTGTCTCTGCTGCCATTGTCACAGCCTGAAGCACTATTGGACACATCCGAGTCAACTTAGAACTTTCAATAGCATATCTACTGTCATGGGGATACTTAAATGTCACGAATTTCAAGAAAGTTTCCCTTCTGAATTTAGTGTAACCCAATTTTAAGGCACGTGCACCGTTTTGTGATGTGGGGCAATGTAAACTTTATGTCGTTGTGTAAGTTATGAAGAGTTTTGTTGTTGAGGAATTTGTGTAAGTTTGTCTTTAATTTAAAGCTTTGTTTGTTGTTAGAATACACGATAGTTATTACTTATTATAAAATATGGACTCAAAATCTATAAATTAGATCGGTTTTAAATAGAAGTGACTGAGAAATCTACGGATATCTACAAAATGCACATCTACATTGAAACCTCTTCGCCAAGTTTTAAATACTGATTTACAATGGCTTGTCTATAGTACATTGATAACATAGTTCAATTCGTATTCATTGTTATTCATGCAACTAAGTAGTTCAAGGCAAATACAATCCGAAAGAAAAATAGAAAAAAACTGGGTTACAATTGTCTCGTAAATAACGAAAAGAGGAAAAATAACGAAATCGCAGGAGATGAAAAATTCTGCCGATTTGTTGCCGTGAAAGGGCTTTTACTTGGATGCTTTATTTCGTACCTACCATTGTTTTTCTGTATGTATCAACCATGCAAAATATGTTTACCTTTTGTATTGATTTAGTATTGAAAAATATAATGCGAGTAGACTTTGTACAGGTAAATCTATAAGATAAAATATATTTATTTATAAAGCATGTGAATCGATAGATATGTGTTATCAAGCAAAAGTGTCATGAGATTTGTATAGCGAAAATACTCACAGGTACTGTAAATGTGCATGTGTGTAAGTGACAATTAACTATGTTTCTTATTGCAATACAATACCCAACCTAGCAAGCTGACCCAACCCAACAGTGCTAAATGAATACCAGTCATGAAAAAATTTGTAGAGTCTCTAAATTAAAGGTCTTTCATTTGTCCATGACTGTAATTTACAATAATTATTATCATATAATTAGAAACATACACATAATTATAAATACATACGTATGCGATGGTGTACAAGTATCTTGCTGTACTTTCAGATACTGCTTGGCCTCGAGTGATAAAATCTGTTGATGGATGAAAAGTCGACAACGAAAGAGGCTTAGGCTGTTGGTTTTCTTTATCTAAATTTTGAATAATATAATTGATCAGATAAGAAGAAGAATGATTATCGGATTCGCTTGAAAGGTTCAGAGCTGAAGGTATCTGATTAAGTCATTTAGAAAGACTTCAGGACTGAAAATATTTACAAAGATGATTGGTTAAAAGTCTTTCTTTACAGCATTGCAGATGCACGAAAACTAATAATAGATAAATTAATTATTATCCAGCGCCTTTCGTTGTAACATGAGCTGGCTACATCTAACAAACAAAGCGTAAATAAAGCTTCTCTCTTTTGTTTTTACCGAGGAGATCCCGCAGAGACAGCGCGCGTCGATCGGGGACTGTCGGCGCCCTTAACATGTCCTGGTGAATCAAGCATGCACGCACTTTCAGAACTACCCACTTCACAGAAGAGAATCAAGCAAATGCTAAGCCGGTTCCACACACTCGTTTGAAGAATCTCTTATGTCTTAGAACTGCCTCATCATTACCTCATCGAGTGTGTGAATCCAGCCTTACTTAATACACGTTACCGGTAGGACATTGTCGGCCCATGGCGCATTTTCCCTCGCAGATGGTTCGTTCGCTTAGCATGGTTTGGTAAGAGTCCAGCATCACTCTGCACTCGGAGAGGTCTCGGTCGGCTAGCGCCAGCGATGGATACCTCTCTTTTAGTCTTCTTCTTTCCTGCAGACAGAAGGTAGGTAATTTTTATTGAACCCTTTTTTTTCTTGGAATTTTGATGCAGCAGCAGCATTCTGACAAACCAGGGTACTCAATTAACTGTCTTTTTTATTTGTCTATACCTAAAGTGTTTGAACGCAATTCCACCAGCTTGTACACCTTCAGCACCGCGAGACTCTGTCAGCGGCGTCAAGCGACTGACATCCAAAGGAGTGACTAGAGTTCTGAAGAACTAATCAAAGGAACACCACCTCAAATGCGTACCTCGACCAGCTTATAAGTCTCAAATTCCTGCAGCTGCCTCTGGAACCCAAGGTTTAGGGTTGGCGAGTGCTCGTCCGGCGCGCACCACCTTCAGCGTCTCGCGCCATTCAGCGACCTAACATCTGAAAGTGTGGCTAGAGTTCTGAAGAACTAATCAAAGGAAAACCACCTCAAATGCTTACCTCAACCAGCTTATAAGTCTCAAACTCCTGCAGCTGTCTCTGGAACCCAAGGTTGGGGTTGGCGACCGCTCGTCCTGCCCTCACCACCTTCAGCGCCTCCCGCCATGTCAGCGTTGTGACTGACATGATGTACGCCACCGCCACCGTCACGCTGCGGGACATGCCCGCCAAGCTGTCCGACAAGAGAAACTGATCAGTAATTATTAAAGGGATATGCTACAGCTTGGTTAAGTAAGACTAAATGCTACTGCAGTTTATTTTATTTATACACACGTGGGACCACTCATGGGGTTTAATAGAGTTATTATACTTGACTGCAATTATGGAACAGCAGCATCTGAAATGATGAGATTTAATCGCCTGACATTGAAGATCTTAATATTTTTACATGACGTAGCATATTATGCTAAGGACAAAATATTGGCTGAACTGTAGTATGTGTACGCGCCAAACCTATATATTTGACGTTGCTGCGTAAACTGACACACACAATATACTCGCATCGCACAGTATACACTCTTTTATTGTCAACTCCCGGTCCCCACATTACATGGCGACCCTGCCAGTGCTGCCTTAGGGCAGTGCTGTGCAATAAAATAATAAGTTAAAATTCTAATTGGTGTTTTTTATGTAAATGGACTAAAATGAAGTAAAATCAGTGAAAAATCGGAATAAGAAGTGAATTTGAAGAAAAAGTGAAGGAACTTCAGAGAAATAAAGAAGATGTCATAATGTGTCAGAAGACAAAAGATAATGAAAATGAAAACGGAAACGGAAATGGAAATGGAAATGCTGGCTGCCGGGCGTAGATGGTGCCAGATGGAGGTTTGGTGATGTGCAGGGCGCTGGGAGAGTTCGAGTCAGATGTTGGTTAATTGCTGGCTGCTGGGAGAGTTCGTGTCAAGGTTCCTGATGCCGCCGGGTGATGAAGCTCGCGTTAAGGAGGTTAAGGAGATGAAAGAATTAGCAAGTACTACATTATGCATTTCTTGGAATTTTGACATTGTTTTGAATACCTATATAAAATGAAAAATATTTACATTTTGAATACTTAAATAACTAATTTTGTAATTCACATGTGGCCACTGTGTAATTTGTGTATTTTTTTAGAAAATAAGAATTTAACGTAGAAGGGTCAAATTAAGTAAGTAATTTTGAAGTCTGAATAATGTCCAAAATTATAACATTATTAACACATTTATAAATATTTTATATTAATTTGCAGTTTACTTCATGAAATATAAATTTCAATACTTTTAAAAGAAATTGGTTAAAGACTTTATCTATTAATTATTCATTGTAATGAATTTTGTTTGCTTAATTAAAAGAGTTTTAATTGAAGATTTAATATCACTAGAATTGGTATTTGAAATTATTCATTTCACATATTTTTTAAATATTCGTTGTCATTTTCAGTGGTAACAATAAATATTTATGTAGAATCTATAAAAATCAATTAAGTTTTATATTTTAAAATGTGCTGTCTTGTGAATATTTTATTACATAATTTTCTGTTTTGATTTATTAATGGCAAAGAATTTTATACATTAATCAAGGTTAAGCATTTTTCAAATCGTAATTTCAACTATTAGAAATTAATTTTATCGAAGTACCTAAGTAAGTGTCGAGCTATTTGCGGTTCACATTCGTCAGCGAATTCCTTCGTAGTCATTGTACTGTTTCGTTAGTTGGTTTTAAATTTCATTATTTCTGTGCCAAATAACTGATAAAAATATTTTATGTGCATAGCATTATTTGTATTTTTCAAGACGATAAATTTAAAGTTAAACATCATATTTTGAATTGAAATTTCAAACAGTTTTAATTCTTCAATTTTATTTCTTATTTTTGTTATAAATGTACAAAAACGTACTTATTTTTTTTAGTAAATTCAAATAACTCTTTGACTTATTTACGATAGCAGAGATTTAGTTGTAATTTACAAGAATCTTTTCAAGCTCAATGCACTATATTGAGCAATTTCTACCAGTCAACTTTTCATTTCACAACTTTAAATATTCTATTTGAATGAAATTTACATTTTTATCCTATTTTTTTAATTTAATAAATTGTATCGATTTGATATAGGTAAACTACTTGATATTTTAACGAATGACTATTTAAAAAAAAAAGTAAGTGTAATTTACTCTAAATACAGCGTTTATTAACTTTGTTCAGTTTATCATGATTTATCTAAAAATCAATGTAAATAATTATTATGATTATCATTGTTCAACATTTTAACTCGTCCGATTTTTTTTTTCAATTTAATTTTTAACACGTCTGTAACGTTTTATTTACAATAATAGATTATTTTATAATTTCGACTTTAACAGTATTTTGTTTTTACTAATAAATAAAGAGTACATAAATCACGACAATTACAGCTAGACAAATGCCTGTAAATTCTTTAACACTTTATATTTTATTTGTTAATTTCAAATTTTTCGAGATAATATTTAATTTTGTCTCATATAATAATTATCAACAGGATTAGATATTACCCTTGAAATTTAATTAAATTCTCATTTTTATTAAATTCGTAGCTACAGTATATTACATAGTTTTCATTTACTGTATCACTTTATTTTACATAATAGGACATTTAAATTATTAACATCATTTATGATTACGAGCCTGTACTATTGTTAAAGTATTTTTCAAAAAAAAAATCAGTATATATTTCGAATAAAACCTAAACTTTTATTAAAGAAAACTTATTTGTAATAATAAAAAGTATTCCATAACTTGAATACTTATTTTGACTTATATTCAGAAACTTTAATAGTAACTTTCTTATTAATTTGATTGACAGTGTTAATATTTCACATAAAATATTTTTTGAGACTTTTATCTTGTAACACATTTTAAATATTGCAATGTATGTTATAGAGGATTTTTCGATTTTATAATTATTTGTTTATTCACATAGTTCACAACTTTAGATAGACGTATTGCGCAATAATTGCATTACCTACTTACAAGACTGCACGTGTAACCGCATCAGCATTTTTGGTTAGCGACGTTCATCAGAAAGTAATATGAAGCTATACCTTAGTGGGAAAGCAATGAACAACAGATATTGTAACATAATAACTTGTTTGCCTGACATCATTTTATCAGTTCTTTAGAATTAGTTGTTTAATGAAATCTTAAACGTTAACATATTTGGAACAAGCTAAATACGTAGAATGATTTTGTTTGATAGTTATCAAGTTTTGTTTTATAGTGGGTTCCTAATACTACAGAAAGATTTACTTTAGAAAACTATTGATGAGATAGATGGATTTATTTTTTGTATTACGAGAGAGAAATTAGAAATCAGATTTTGAATAGTTTTGGTAAATTGAAAGTACGAATGTATTAAAAAGCTTTTGTAACAATAGAGTGCATTAGTTACATTCGAATGAACGATGTGGAAAAGGAATGTGAAATGAATGGATGTTAAGGATTATGTTAAGTATGTGATTGATAGATTGTTTTGATTGTAGAATGGAAAGTATTATTTTAGAAATAAGGGAATACTTTAGTAGAGATATTTTGTAACACCAGTGGACTTCAGCCGTCTATCCACATGGATGATGTTGATTCCCGTCTTCAAACTTTTATGTGGCTAAACTATCACCATATAAATAAATTATATTGTAGGCATTCAGTTACTTCGGTTAGAAATATAACAAGAGCACAAATTGTGATGTTATAATACGCGTCACACATCATGGGTACGCTACTCAACAAGATAACTACGTTCGTTCGGCTCGCGGTTAGCAAGCTCGGTCAACCCCAAGGGAGTTAAGTGTGATACAACTCTCTCTGACTGTTATTATGAATGTATGGACCCAGTCTAGTACAATGACTTGCTTTTGTTCATAAAAGGCTCCCTTATTGTGCTTATAACAAACATGAAAGGATATTTTTTGATTAAATGACAGAATGTGCTATGCATGCGTAGGCATATTACGAGTAATGTGTTTACGGAGAGAAAAATAACGTTTTTGTTTACATTTCTAAACGACGTTTACATTTGTAAGAAAAAAGCTTGAGTGGCGGCTCGGGAAAAATATAGCACCATTTGTTACGCTTGGTTCCATTTCGCTATTCCCATTTAAGTAGTACTTTAGGTACACGTAGAATAAATGCGATATTTTAGGCTTAGCGTATACTGAGATAGGTACAGCTGACGAAGTACAAAAGAAATGTCAACTAACATCGAAAGACGATAAGCTGTTGATATACGCAAAGATTACGATGGAGTTGACGTACAGTCAGCGTCAAATAGTTCGTGATACCCAAAGTACCTAACCAAAAAGTTCACAACGCATCTTTAATGAATCATAAGGTTGTTTTATAAAGTTTTTGGCCATTTTGGGTGTCCGTGTCATGAACTATTGCTGAGGCTATTATGTGGCATAGAAGTTACCTATGTCGAGGAAGTACACACTTTATGCCTTAGGGCTGATTTTTCAATCGTCGGATAACTTTTAACTGAGGATTAATTTTGGCACATTGACAGTTTCAGTATGGGAAATATGGTTCCAAAATACTGAACTGTCCTATCCATGACGCTCGCTGGTTCCGATTTTTGCCATGCTGGAAACCATATTATACCTATAGATGACCCACGCTGAACTGTCCCACCAAACTCAATGACAGGGGGGCGCTACCATCGTTCAACTATATGGTTTCAAACATGGTAAAAATCGGAACCAGCGATCCGGTATTGACGGTGGCGCCCCACTGTCAATGTCATGCATAGGACAGTTCAGTATTTTGGAACTATAGTTGAATGATGGTAGCGCCCCCCTGTCATTGAGTTTGGTGGGACAGTTCAGCGTAGGTCATCTATATGTCAAAATGACAAGGTTTATTCTTCAGTTAAAAGATATCTGACGATTGAAAAATCGGCCCTTGGATAAATTAATTCGATGCCCCTTTTCTACTTTCTGTTTACTAACCAGTGAATAAGCACGTTCCCATCTCGTAGCCGGGCCGCGTGTATGAAGTCGTTGCATAAACTGAAGTACTGGGTCAGGTTCTGATCGGGCGAGTCTGAAGCCATTATGCAGAGGTAGTGTTTATCCTGTAAACAAAGAAAATAAATAAGTAAAGTTTACAATTAAAAGCACTTATTCAAGTATTTTTTTCATGCAACTTTTATTTAAAATATCTAAATCAGATTTTTGTTCTAACTTTGGGCTTAAATGGACTTCAGTATAAAATGTCGCATCTTCCAATTTATTCACTCAACACGACTGAATAGTTTCAGTTTCAAGTTTCCAACAAGTAGAAATCTCAATTATAAGAATATTATGTAATTATGTAACTAGCTGACCCGGCGAACTTTGTTCCGCCTTAATGGCAATAAATAAGCAGACTTTTTTTTTTATTTCAAACGGGATAAAAAGTATCTGAAGAACTTCTCCTGGCTCTAAACTACCTCCCTAACAATTTTCAGCTAAATCGGTTCAGCCGTTCTTGAGTTATAAGTGGAGTAACTAACACGACTTTCTTTTATATATAGACTAGCTTTCCGCCCGCGGCTTCGCCCGCGTGGAATTTTGTCTGTCACAGAAAAACTTTATCGCGCGCGTCCCTGTTTCAAAAATCGGGATAAAAACTATCCTATGTTCTTTCCCGGGACTCAAACTATCTCTATGCCAAATTTCATCAAAATCGGTTGCGAGGTTTAAGCGGGAAAGCGTAACAGACAGACAGACAGACAGACAGACAGACAGACAGACAGACAGAGTTACTTTCGCATTTATAATATTAGTTGGGATAGATAGAAGAAGATAATAATTTTAATAATTGAATATTGCGATGCATGCTTGCTTTATACTTTCTTACTTACTTATTTTTATTTATAGAAATAACCAAGTCCCTAATCCTAAATCTTTGTGGTTTAATACCCCACAATAGGGTGATATTATCAAGCTGTATCTAACTTTTTCGCTGACAGTCAAGGTCGTTCATTCGCAAACGAATTTTATTCCTTTTGGCTTTGTTTGTTCAGGAGAAAGTAAAGGACATTGTCAGAAACCGCCTTAGATNTGTATGAAACTAAAAAAATAAATTAATGAAAACATGCCTCGAATGTTCAGAAAAACTTGTTGGCAGAGAAGACAAAAAATTCTGCTCAGACAGCTGCCGAAATGCCTACAACAATAAAATAAATAAAGACAGTAACAATTATATGCGTAATGTAAACAATAAATTACGAAAAAATTACCGTATTTTGTCTGAGTTAAATACTGATGGGAAATCAAAAGCAACAAAAGATAAAATGATTAATAAAGGCTTTGATTTTGATTTCTTTACCAATATCTTGCTGACCAAAACAGGAAATACCTACTATTTCCTATACGACCAAGGATATCGCTCTTTGGACAATGATTATTATATGCTTGTTAAAAAAGAAATTTAGTTTAATACTCATCATGAAAAAAAACCCAGCCTCAATTCTGGCAGTAGTCTGCATTTTAACCCTATTAGGCATTATTTATGCCGCTATGATGCCGCAATGGCTGTCAAAAAATGATGAAGCACTCGCTGATTTTTCGACTGAAAGAGCCTTCAACCAAGTGCAGATTATCGCTCAGAAACCACATTATGTTGGGTCAACAAATCATGAATTAGTAGCAAACTATCTTAAACTTGAGCTTAATCGCATTGGTTTAGAAACTAGTGTTCAAGAAGGTTTTACACTAAACGACAAAGGTCTTTTAGTAAAATCAAAAAACATTTTAGCCCGTATCAAGGGTACTAATAATACTAAAGCACTTTTACTTTTATCGCATTACGACAGTGCTCCGCACTCTTTCTCAAAAGGCGCAAGTGATGATGCATCCGGCGTAGCTACAATTTTAGAAGGAATTCGTGCTTTCTTATACGCTAAACAGCCTCAAAAAAATGATATTATTATTCTTTTTTCAGATGCTGAAGAATTGGGTTTAAATGGTGCTGCACTTTTTGTAAACAAACATCCATGGGCAAAAGACGTTGGTTTAGTTTTAAACTTTGAAGCCAGAGGAACTTCGGGACCAAGTTATATGTTAATGGAAACAAACAAAGGCAATCAAGCACTTGTTCAAGAATTTTCGAAGGCAAAAACAGCTTATCCCGTTTCTAACTCATTAATGTACAGCATCTATAAAATGCTGCCAAATGATACTGATTTAACTGTTTTTAGAGAACAGGGAAACATTCAAGGATTCAACTTTGCTTTTATCGACGGACATTACAATTATCATACGCAGCAAGACGATATTCACCATTTAAGCAAAACTACACTGGCGCATCAAGGATCTTATTTAATGCCTTTGCTAAAATATTTTGCCAATACAGACTTGAACAAAACTTCTTCATCNCTACACTAAAAAGTAGAAAAATAATTACTAATTTCCTAGTTATTTATTAGGACGAATTAATATTTATGTAGGTATACCATGATTGATACTTTTGGAGTTGGTGCAGGCAAACTTTACATGTTTCATAATCTTGGCACCGACTCCAAAAGTATCAATCATGGTATACCTACATAAATATTAATTTGTCCTAATAAATAAGTAGGAAATTAGTAATTATTTTTCTACTTTTTAGTGTAGGTTTTTTGGAGTCGGTTTTATTTTTTTTTATAAAATTTTTGCGCTCACCAGTTCGGTAGCCATAGTAACTCTAGTGCATTGGTTCCCAAACTTATTTGAGACACGCCCCCTTTCGACCATACAAAAAATTCCGTGGCCCCCCTCCTCCAGTCAAGATTATTTATTGGTCGTATCAAGCAGTCTGGAATGCATTCTCTCAGCAGTCGCGGGTTTCTTAAAGATGACCCTCGCCCCCCTTTAAAGGTCTTTGCGCCCCCCACTTTGGGAACCAATAATCTAGTGCAGCGGTTCCCAAACTTATTTTGTCTACTGCCCACTTTGAGAATAAATTCTTTTTAGCGCCCCCATTTGTAGTAGAGTGTCGAGTGCTCAGTCGGTGTCTAAGAGTCCTCCTAGTAAATGACGCCTCCCAAGCCTCTACACAATGTCCCATTTTTTTTTCTGGGTCTCTTACCGCCCCCCTTTAAGCCTGCAGCGCCCACAAGGGGGCGTTATCGCCCACTTTGGGAAAGACTGATCTAGTGTAAGTAGATCTCACCTGGACATCCATCATTCTTCCAGGTGTTCCAATGCTCCTCGCGGCGGAGGATGCGTTTGACACAATCCGCGAATCGAGCGCCGTCTGGTGGCGTCTCTCCTAGCAGTTTGTACACCTGGGATGTCGTGTCTTTGACCCAATCCAGCTGTTCGCTTTTTAGCTCTTGAGACTCCCTGGAAGCAAAGACAGACTGTTAAATAGTGCTGATAAAGAAATAACAAGTATGTATAATTTAATATATCCTTGGATATTTTACAGGGCTCTTAGATTTATTACAAAGCTTTAACTATAGGCATCAAATTACAGAATATAAACAATTTTTATTATTTAGTTCTTCTGTTTTTATAAATAGTAACACCCTGTATCAAATACTATCTTTTCGGGTTAACTTTATGTAAAATTTTTCACAGAATTGGATTTAAATTTTATGAATTAGTTTAGTATGAGACAAGAAAAAGAGTAATATTTCTTACATTTTGAACTTTACTGTACACGTCAAATACTGGAAAAGTATCAGGAACTGTATCAGAACACATCTTCGGAAGTTCGAGTCGGACAGCTGAAGTTCCAACAGCTTCTGGTTGGTGAGGAACTTTGCAAAGTAATGCTGTTCCTTGCTTGACTCTGACATTTCCACGTCACCGCCTACAGTCTTCAGTCTGTACAGTTTAGCCTTCTGTAGTTCGATAGCTTCTAACTTGTACGATGCAAATGCTGAGAGGACACTGCCTGAATGCTGTAAGGTTTAGAATAATCAGTATAAGTTTTACAAGGTTATTTATCATGAAAATAAGCAAGTACATGAACATACTTTAACTCTGTTGGTAGCTAACAGAGTTCAAAAATAAAACTTACTGCAACAAATGTTTTCCACTGTATTTTATTGTAACAAGTATTTGGGTTCCTGAAGAAATCTTGCAGACTCCAGAATCTACAATACAAGTTGTAATCTATGTTCAGCTTGTTTTGCTCAGTGTCCACAACCATTTCTTCGTCCAGCGAATCTTTAAGTGTACTTGTACTATCTCCCCCAAACTCCGTCACATTCTCAAGGTTGAATTCGGACACAATATTAAGTCCAGAGCGCTCCGAGAATGGGAAAAACTTTGCCAAGAATAGCAAGATTCTACCACAAAAGACAGTGTTTTGGGATCTCGATAAACGTCTCAATAAGTCATTGCACATTCTGAGCAGATTATTCTTACATGCTACAAAGAACAATTCTTCTTTCCAAATATTTACACCATTTTCTACATAAGTAAACATCTTCTCACATTTGTTCAAGGTGAGGGCATCAAATATGTCTCCCAGCAAGACGACTGGCATCGTAGGAGTTACCATCTGCCGTCTACACGACTCTATACAGAAACAGACATAGTTTTCTAAAGTGTTAGGTTCTTCAACCAGCAGTTCTAATAACTTATCTCTAAATGCCTGATCCATGGCAGCTTTCCTGTCCACTTCACTGGTGTTTTTTGTGAAGGAATCCAGCAGGTCAATATTATTGGTGGCAAATGCTTTGGATAGAACATCCTGAAACATCAAGACAGTAAGTTTAAGCACACAGAAGATGCAAGTTAAAATAAATGTTTGGTTATAATTTTTACTCACTTTATATTTTGCTCGAAGCTCTTCAAAGCCAAGTTTTTCAGACATGTTTGAGCAAACACATAGAAGTCTTTCTTATCTATAATTCAGAATACTCCGTTAAATTGCTTTTTCGATTAACATACCGAAATAAATCGAAAATCTCCAAACCAAACCAACCAAAGCGTTTTTTTTTATGTTTGACTTTTTGACATTGATCAGTATTTCATTCTACGCATGCATAATAATATAATTAAACAATTTTATTATTTCCGCTAAATGTAACTACAATATTAGTAAGCAAACATCATGTCACTAATTTATTGAAAGAAATTTATTAAAAGATAAAAAACTCTCATTAATAACAAAATTCGAATAGAGTTCCGGATTCAAAACACACAAATACGCTGTATAAGCTGCTTTGTCATTGAGTCTATTCTAAGAAAAGTAACATTTGAAATCTTATTGCTAGTGCATTAAAAAATCCTTTAGTTTGATTGGTCAATGCTGCGCGTCCTAGATAATTTAGCCAATCAGAATACATCTTGAATTCACACGAGTGCAGCTGATTGCTTTTTGACAGTTATCTGTCATGTCTGTCGTGTTGTGTGGCGTCTCGACTATTTATCTTTAGAATCGTATTGTTATTTACAGATTTTTTTACATTAACTCCTTTATTTCGAAATGTATTAGAGCTTAGGCTTAGCATTAATTAGTTTCACATAAGGATTACTCATAGAATTTAGCATAGGAGGTTAAAATAGTGTGCTATTTTGAAACATGGACCGAAACAATATGAGGTACGTTGCTTTTCCTTTCGCTAACATGATCGCACTTTCACGAGCTAATCCGTGTTTATTTTTAAAATTAAATGGAAGCACATTGCAGAGTAAAGATCATTTTTTCTAACCTAGTTTACAAAACGTTTTACATTGGCAATCTTATAATAATCGCGATATGCAGTTCGATTTTTTGTTTCTTTGTGGTCGAATGATAACGCATTTTGTTCCCGTTATTTGTTTCATACATTGGAGATAGCGTGTTTATGTACCTAATCCGCCACTTGAGTAAATAATGTTGGTTTTCGAGAGAAATCGTGTGTTTACATTGATTGGAATAACGTTTTGTTCTTGTTGTTGTTATGGACTAGTGCCGCGTTATCGTGCCACGCGAACAAGACATCGATATCTTATACAGATTGTAATAGTACATAATTTGCACAATAGCTGAGATAACTTGGTAACTGACCTTCTTTTTATTTTGTTCCAATTTGGTGATGAGTATTTTCAACTTTATAACAATTTTATTTCCTGGCTTTCTTTGTCTTCATGATATAAAAAAAAAAAAATTTAATAAACAAAAGAATTTTATTCATTTTAATCTATGAAACAATAATAAGTATGTAAACAAGCAACCATTTTCATGTGAATTCCAGATCAAGCTATGTGAATAGTGGCCCGAGATCGTTGCCCCATATGGGTGGAAGCAAACGTCACAATGGCAACGGGCACAACGGTAACGGTCACAATGGTAACGGGCATGGACATGGACACGGACATGGACACAACAGCAACGGCCACAACGGAGCACGTCTCAGCCCACCGATGCCGTCTCCACAAGTCAGCGCCCACAATAACAACAATAACACTAACCAGCACGACGATCTCATCAATTACATTTATGAATCTTGGAATAAGGTGATAATCTTGCACTTTTACTGCATACCTACTTAATAGCTTTGTTAGATAAATTAAGTCTCTATGTGACTTCTTATGTTTTACACAAAGGCAAAACAATTGAGGAGGTTAGGAACAGAAAGTGACATTTACACTTTTTAATTATATGAATAAATTAAGAAAATAAATATTTTTGTTGAACTTTATGTGTTTTGTTTTTTTTTTGTTTTTAATATTATGGGTTAATAAGACATAGACTACAAGGTATTAAAAGTTTTCATGTATGTTTTAAAATTTAGTTAAACATAGACATAGATTACAAGGTATATAATAAGGTTATTCGATTAAACATATCGATTCGACCTGTCGTCATAATTTATTTTGGGCAAATCGTTATTTTTTAAGAAATAATGTACCCGTTTTGATCCGACCTTAAAAGCCTCAGAAATATTTACAAAGGAAATGACACTTTTTGATTATTATGTACAAATCACTATTGAGATTGAATTAAAATGTAACTTTTTGTTTCAAAAGCAGTAGTTCAAGTTGATTTTTCTATGAAATTAAGCACCTTCAGAACCAATGTCTTGCAGATAATGATAGAATTTATCCTTCCAAGTAAGAAAAAAAACATAAAAAAAATGAAGCTGATACGTAAATGTCACCTTTTGTTCCTAACCTCCTCAATTATATGAGCAGAATAAAATATTTAGAAAAAAAATTCAAATTCAAATTTCTTTATTCATAACCAGGTGTTTTTTCATTTCTATATTGCAATCGAGGATTTCTTTAAAGTAAATAAATACTTGTGGTAGAATATCCAAAACAGAAAAAGAAACTTATAGTACCTATAGTCTATAGAAATTAAATATTTATGTACAAATATGTATGTTAAAGTCCATTCAGCATTTTCAACTGAATATCATCAAATTCCAGGTGACAAGGGATCTAGAACGAGGTGGTGACGACGCGAAATACTACCAGGAAGTGATGGGTCCCCGTCAGTTAGCCAACTTCAGACCGTTCAACCTGGAGGAGTGGTGGGCTCGCCGCCTTCTGCAGACCATAAACCGCAATAAACACCGGTCTTAGTTCCCGATTAAACAACCGTGGTACAATGTTTCATACCGTTCGTTTAAATTTTCATTGATGACCGTATTATTTCTTTTGGTGTTTTTTATTTTGGTTAAGTATTTCATTCTGCTATTTGTTTGGGGGCTTGTTATTATTCTAGCCTAATAGTAACATGGCAATGACGGTTTTCGCGAATGAAAGATCCGCTAGATGGCGGGGCGTGGATGTGGGGTCTGACTGCTGCGTGACTGGTGGATTTTGACATATCTGTCAATGTCATGTCAAAAATAACCAATCATGCAGCATTTGGACCTCGCGTCTACGTATTTCCATCTGGCGGATTTTTCATTCGCGAAAACCCTCATTATTTGATAAAAACTGCATACTGTTGAGTTTTTACTGCATGTACAGTCAGCATCAAATAGTTTGTGACACCCATAGTGACCAAAAAGTGGATAACACAACCTTATTCCGATTGTAACAAAGACGTGTTGCGAACTTTTTGGCTACTTTGGGTGTCAAGAACTACACACACCGGCAGATTTAGAGGAACGGAAAAAAAAGCATCAATATCATCATTATTTTAGGTAAAAAAATGCCTAATTATGACATTATTTTTTAATTTAATTCTAAATATGAAAAAAATAATTGCCAACAGTATATATTTTTAATTATTTTGTTTAAATTACCCCATCAACAGTTTCGTTGAGTGTTTTGAATTGAATGAAGCTTTTGCTAATTTGGATTTCTTTTACGTGAAAGATGATTTTTTCTGAGAATTTTATTGTGTAAGCATTCAGTTACTTATAAGGGTTTATTATGCCCAGCTTAGCACCGTCAGAAATCATTAAGGCAGATGAAATGAGAAGTAACGGCCATGCATACAAATCGGCTGCCGTAAGACGTCGTTGATCAGTATCGACCACCCATGGCAGTAACCAACGGTACAGATTGATCATTTCTGTCGTTAGGAGGAGGGTTCAAGTCAGAAAAAGGCGTACTTCGCGACGGGATGACCGTTTTTTACAACTTCGAGTTTTCAGAAAGTCGCGGTTACCTGCTGTTCAAGCCAGAAATAACCTTAAAGACACTCGAGGAGTAAGAGTGACTGAGCCCACAGTTCACAGGAGATTTACTGAAGTTGGTATAGGGTCGTGCATACCCGAGAAAGCTCCAACTTGTGACACAGCACCGAAAAAACATATTGAACTTTTCACGTGAATATCGTGATTGGGTCTTGAACGACTGGAGGCATGATCTCTTCACTTATGAGTGCAGAGTTCTCTTAAACCAGATCGATGGAAGATAGCGAATATGGAGACACAAAGAGAACGTAACATTTAGTCTTCATTTTGAAAATATCGTGGTTTATGGAGGTAGCTTAATTCTGGTGTGGGGAAGGATTTGTTTGGGAGCTCGCACGGAGTTAGTGGTGGGTGATGGAGGAAATACGACTTCTGAATGGTACACTAGGAACATTTTAGAAGAACATGATGTGCCATTTACTCCATTTATTGTGGACTCCTTTAGTTTAATTCACGATAATGTTCGTTTTCACAGTGCTCGCTCAGTACAGGCACATCTAAACCATTTGGATATACCCATGATGCAGTGGCTGGCAAGATCCCTAGACAAGAATCCTATAGAGCATGTCTTGGACTTTCTTAAAAGATGTGTTAAATTCAGAATACCACCGGTGGTGTTGAGAAACGCGTTACTAGAGGAATGGCAGACATTGCCCCAAAATACCCTTCATAACATTAACTGCAGCATGCTCAGATGAATGGAAACCATCATCAGAGCAAGAGGGGGAAATACCCATCATTAATTAATTCATTTGGTTAGTGATAAGCTACCCTAATTTTTAATCTGGCCACAATTTCTAATTTTTGTTCAAAACTGAAAAATTGAAATTTCGTTTCGATGATTTTTTATTAAATAAAAACGACTAAATATTTAAAAAATCTATGTTATTTTATTTTATTTTAATTATCTCTTTATTTTGTATAATAAATATTTCATAGATCAGTAGTAATTTTCCTTATTTTTATACTTTTTTTTGCGTTCCGCTAAATCTGCCGGTGTGTGTATTTGACGCGGACTGTACTATGGGTTTCTTAAAATCCTCGATTTTTGGATACACAGTCGTAGTGACTATTCTTAATTTCAAAAACAGGCCTACGAAAATGTAACCTTTAAATGAAGTAACATTTTAATTTCTAAAAAGTATAAATAATATTATGAAACATTGTACCAACTATCTCATTGACAATCGTTTTTGATATTTCTCTTCTGACATTAGTTTCCCTTCGTTATGTTAACATTTTAGCACCACCATGTAGTTTTAGAACCATATTGACCAAGATAATTAGAGTTTCACTAGCTAATTCTAACTAATAACTTTTGTCTCCTAAAATCTATTGTTTTAAACATTCATAGTATCTGTCATGTAACTGATTATGACCAAATAAGCGTAATCTGTCAACCTTGTACAATTTCATCCTTAAGTTTTCCATATTACGGGATTCGAAAGGTAGAAATTCTGATGACATCATGTCAGTAACAAGGACCTCCTATGAAATTACACTCAAGTGTTTTAAACCCTCAAAAATGAATTCAAATCTGTGATTTTTCACAATATTGAGAAACAAATCACTGGCTTGAATCCATTTGTGAGATAGATTTGTATCAGAGTACTATTGGGTATAAAAAATTATAAAACCCATTGAAATCATAGAGTAGGCGCCATTTTACGTGACGTCGCTCATAGCTCTAATTATCGTGGCCGAGAATTAAAATCGATGCATTTTATACATCGCACATTGCATGAAATTATATTGAGTTTACAAAAGAAATCAAGGAAATAAATCTTATTAATATTCCCGTAGAATCGAATCGAATCGACGCTTTGTAAATGTGCCCTAAGTATTTATTAACTTTTTCAAATTAACATTTTACAATTGTGATATAATTTATTTAAAACTAAAACACGAAGAAGCAATAATTGTAGTTGACATGAAGTAGGGAAACAGTTTATCGAAGTAGGAGATCACTAGTTATTGTAAATAAGTTAGAGTGAATTAATATTTTTATTTTAAAGTAAGAGAATGTTAGCAGTAACTGGAATAGGATCAGCTAGAAAACTTGTTTTAATATTTGTGACTTGTCAACGCTTTCAGATATTGAGATTTTTAAACAAACCATTTAAGACATGAACTTGAGTTTGAATGGTGGTTTATTATCAAACTAGAGTGTATTGTCAATGATAAGTAAAGTAAATACTTCAGGAAAGATCAATTACATTCCATACGCTATTCTGTACTTAGCATTTGAAATTATTGTAAATAGATTTTAAGTAATGCAGCGCTGCCTGATTATGGATTTGAATAAAAACATTTTTCAATAAAATTACTTTGTTTTATTCACCCATTCAAATGAGCTTACCCTGATAACCGTATTCCTTCTACAACCGTATCGATTTTCGTATAAAAAAGAGATGGTACTCTTTACGTACCAAAATGAGATATTATATCGCACTAGCGAACGAAGCCAATATAGACTCGATAGTTTGAAACAATTTAATAATATTGTAATCTTGAGAACAGTCTCATTTGGAAAAAACGTAGACACCAAAACCTTACATTGCAAAACTCGGTTCCTGTGACGGCTGTGACTATTTTAGTGAAACTATGATAGTATATGGATAGTTACCATAGCCGTTGCCTCAATGTTTTAAAAGTCAATCAAAAGTTTTGTTATTTTATCTCGTGTGCGTAAATAAGTAATATTTTGTGTACACAGGTCGCATGCTCTCTCCGCTCCAGTGAACATTATTAAAATATCTTCGTGAAAAGGGTAAACGACTAAACTCGCGTTATTTGCGTGGGTTTTCCTCTTTCATGTAAAATTTGTTATGCATTGAAATGAAACAAATTGTAGGGATGGAATAATTGTTTGGTTTTTATTTAATTTAATGAAGCATTTGCTTAAAAAAGCAATAAAATGCCTGCCATGGGTCTCTCTCTTGTGTTTATCTTTACATTTCTCTCGCTGAGCTTTAAGCGAGGTATTACTTATAACAGTGGTCAAAAGCTTGCAGAAGTCAACTTCTGCAAGGTTTATTATTACTAGTCTAAACTTCGCTTTAGGTTTTCTCAGATTCTGTGGCATGTCGTTGGTCATATCCCCATCCAATTCTAATACCATGCGCCCTAGTCCGGGTTCGCTTCGTGGTTGAGTCAAATTCGAAAACTTATTTTTTCTGTAGCGCGTTAGTAGCACGTTAGTGCGTTGCCAATGCGACTAACGTGCGTTGTTATCGATGCTGACAAGAAAGATGTTGTGTGAAAGTCGCCGTGGGTGATGGCCCTAAGAGTATGAGATAAATATGCTTTTATTTATTTCTGTATATTAGAGGACCATGTTTATTGTCCTTTCATTTTATACCTCATAGAAATTCAGAATAGGCAGAGAGCTGTGCCTCTATTTTCCGTCGTATTACCCAACCAACAAATGGGGTGTACTCGAAAAAATTACAAGACCTCGGTAAAGGATGAGCTTGCTATTTGGGCAAACACAGTCTCATATAGTTGAGAGCGTTTCCCGGATTCATATCTGTGTATGGTCGTATGTCAAATAAAGTGGGCTGCTCAAAGCGTACCTACTTGGTTTTGCGGCACGGGCTCCCAAACTTGGAATCTCGGCAGCCACTTCTCTACATAAAATATGAATTTGAATTGTTCCATTTAATAAAGCAGGTATTTCATGGTTGCATAGAATAATGAAAAATTAATTATTTTATGTAGCCAGTTATTTAAAGTAGGTATCAATTCTTAACCCTTAGATTAGCACAAAAGAAGGTGCATGAACTTGTCAACCTTTTTTTTGTTAATCTAAAGAAATACAAGGGCCTGTTCTACCAAAGTTGCTGATCTTCATCAGGGATTTATTATAACTTTTCTGATACCTTTGGTTTCATAGATCTCGGATTGAGATATCCATCTGGCAGTTAGATAAAGTCATCGAAAGCTTTTATTTCTTATCTAACCAACCGATTGAAATCTCCGGTGATGATATTGATGTCCGATGTAACTTGTGTGTGCCAGCGAAAGTGACAATTCTTTCCAAGCCCCACAAGGGGATGCCAATTGCACTTTGGGAACCAGTGCCCTGTATACGTAGAGTAGAGGCACAGGCGACCGCGTTCAGCTTAGGCAACTTGCGCCGTCTAATGAGTTTGAGAACTTCGCAACAAGGAGATTACTGCTTTGTTTTTTATTCGCTTGTTTGGGTAGCGGCTAATTAGGTCTAAACAATAAACACTCGATGTTGAATTAGCAAAATTGTTTTTTATGGAGTGGGCGTTTTCTTTTGTTTTTCTGAACTAAGTAAATCTTCCTTACTACCGTGTGATGAATGAAATGGCTTGGTTATCTTTTGGTACATACCTACACCTAAACTCCATCCAAGTGTAGTGTCTAGAAACGAGAAAAAAGTGCACGTATTTAGAAACCAAACCTAAAACTCGATTCGAAGTCAAGCATAGATTCAAGTCCTATCCCATTAGATTAGACCAAAGGTAGGCTTGAGTCTATTTTTGAGCATAATCGATACTTGAGGACTAGGACTCCGTTGAATTAGCTACAGACTCCTGGCGGAAAACACGGAGGTTTGTGGGCTAACTTGGCGCATGTACCTATGTGACTGATTGTCCATTCGTCAGAGGCCCACATAATGTATAACTTGCTATACGTAAAGTTTTGACTCCGTGAAAAAAGCTATTGAACAAGAACAACAACAGACATTTCGTTCGTTCGTTCGTTCGTTTCAGCCAAATGACGTCCACTGCTGGACAAGGATTTCCATAACGACCGGTCGTACGCTGCCTGTACCCAGGCTCTTCCCGCGACCTTCACCAGATCGTCGTTCCACCTAGTGGGAGGCCTGCCCACGCTACGTCTCCCGGCCCGCGGTCGCCACTCGAGAACTTTTCTGCCCCAAGACAGACATTTACTTACCTCAAATTCGCTCGCCTCCTAAAATGTGCCGCCATAGGCTTCAGCCTACTGGTAAATCCACTTTCGGTAGGACCGTACTGGAAAACGCAGCGTGGGATGTCCACCCACAAGGTGGACCGACGACATCATAAAGGTAGCAGGAAGACGCTGGATGCAGCTACCAACCGGGCAACATGGAAAACATTGGGGGAGGCCTATGTTCAGAAGTGGACTTCCTATGGCTGAGATGATGATGATGATGATGAGGTAAGTACAGACACGTCAGCAAGTCAAGCTAGGTATATTTAAAAAATCTGATGTGTGTAACAAATATGTCCCAAATTCAACAGCAAACAGTTTTTCACTTAGGGTAGGTTGCGCCATCTTACTTTAACTTTGACAAACGTCAAAAATCTGTCAAACTCAATACAAAAAGCACCGATATCGTTAAAGTTACGGTCAAAGTTAGATGTGGTGCAACTCAGCCTCAGGTAAGTAGATATGTTACCGCTGTGCTTTTGATCGTCAGTTTTAAATTTAATTAACGCGGAGCAGCGTGATGAATAGATCTGCGGTCGCAGGCGCCGGCGTAATTGATCGTCTTCGCAAATTAAACTGAAAAACCCCGGGACGAGGTATAAATGTAGGTTACCCGATTTAAAGGTAGACATATTGTATTCTTTTAAAGACTATATTTCGGCAAGTTCTCCCGGCCCGCGGTCGCCACTCGAGAACTTTTCTGCCCCAAGACAGAAATTCACTTAGGGTCAGGGAGGCAACAGTGACTCACTTTTTTTTCGAAGCTTAATAAAAATAGATATCGCTTTAATATTGGCCTAAAATTTGCTCACATTTTAGATACACTATTGAACTGTAACTGAGCACTCATGATTCTACATTATTTACTACTTATGTCAAAGTAGGAACCTAAAACAAAAAAATGATAATTGAGCCACTGTGGACTACTAGGTGTACACACTGACTCACTACCGTGGTACACAGTATTAACGTGGTACGGCAGTATTTATATGAAAAGAAAATGCCCATTCCGCGTAGTTTTTTATTAGAAATAATAACAAAACTGCACAAGCTATTCTTATTATAATCAACAATTCAACACGACTCTTAGTACTTTTATTGCTACCTATAAGATCTTAAGTCATCTCAATCTCTTCGTTATTTATTTCTTCCCTATTTTTCTGTCGGTTTTTTCCGTGGCATTCTGTAAATAAAAAACAAAATTCGATTTAAAGTTATAAAAATATTGAATTCGTATAAAGTATTAAAATTGAGTCACTGTGTACTTCTACGCCATTTTGTAAATATTTGATCAAAAAAACCAAGATGTAAAACAAATTAGTCAAAATTCGGATTAAAGACAATTGATACAATACCTACTATCCGATAAATATAACGGCTATTACCTATAGCAACAAACAAAGATATGAAAACAATCGAAACTCACCTTAGAATGTAATTTAGTGGGCGCGAAAACAAAAAACATTCCCTCACCCTTCCGCACGGCACTTGACCGGCGAGCAAACTGGTTTAAACGTGTTCGGGTACCAAGACCTTTGAATCGGTAAAAGAGACAAATATATATTCCTATGCCTTCAGGTCGAAACATGACTGAGCCACTGTAGCCGACCGAGTCACTGTTGCCTCCTTGACCCTACCTCAAATTCGCTCGCCTCCTAAAATGTGCCGCCATAGGCTTCAGCCTACTGGTAAATCCACTTTCGGTAGGTGAGTATTTCTCAAAAAAAGTGTACATTTTGAAAAAAAAAAGTGTGCTTCGAAACAGTTCAAAAGTTTTATATTTATAAATCATCACACAAAAAAAACACACACACAATTTTGAAGGATGAATATTAATCTTTAAGATAACGAAGAATTATAGCTATAATCCTACTTATTACCAAATATTTAGATATTTTAAAAATAGNCGCCTTAATTTAGCTGCGTTCCGTTTAATAGAAGAGGAGCATCTATAATAAGACTTGATATTCTTCAAGCAACGGTATTTTTATTTAAAGATTTTAACAAAAACAAAATAATCTTTAATCTTTTCCTGGAAAAGTTTTCCATAAGTAACTAAGTAGGTAGTTAAGTGAATACATGTAATTTAATTTGAAACTAAATTGAAGTCCTTTTCAAGAAGCCATACTACTTAAAGCAAAGTATGAAACTGATGCAATTCAAAACGCTGAAGAATCGTAGGTACTGATATTAAAAAGCAGGACGAGGTCTTTCATCGTTCCGTTTTAATTTCATGAGGAATGCTAAAGAGCAATTAAGGGAGAATTAACAAATAATTTATTCTTCGAATAATTTGCATGCAAACTTCATTATTTGCCTTTGTCAATTAATCATGTTCCCAACCTGATAATCAAACTGAAATTGAGAATGTACTGATAATGTTGAAGCGAATCACTATAATTGTTTTGTATTTACATTCGTAAATTGTGTATTTTTGTTAAATTCATTTTGCGTTCAAAAATAGCCTATGTTTTTGTCTCGTGTCCTCGATTCAGCCAAATGACGTCCACTGCTGAACAAAGGCCTCCCCCAAGGATTTCCACAATCGGTCCAGCACTGCTCGCATCTAGGTACTTCCCCAGACCTTCACCAGATCGTTGGTCCACTTAGTACGAGGCCTGCCCATACTATGTCTTTCGGCTCGTGGTCGCCACTCGAGAAAATTCTTCTCCAGCGGCCATCAGCTCTACGAGGTATGCTCCGCCTACTGCCACTCACTCAAGTTATCAATTGTGCGGGCTATGTCGTTTACGTTGGTTTTCCTGCGGATCTCCTCATTTCTGATTCAATCACGCAGGGAAACTGCAAGCATAGCACGCTCCATCGCTCTTTACCGTGACCCTCGTGTCCTATCTATCTCCAACTCTATACAACAATTCATCAAATCGGTTCAGTATTTTGGCGTGAAAATGAAACAAAATGACAGAGTTAGTTACATTATTAGTATAGACCCGCGCCACCCGTTCTTTTTATTAAGCTGAAATAGGTCACTAGTTCGCCACTGTAAAATCTTATTTGAAACAAAGACCTATTTTTCTTCGGAGTTTCTCTCATAAATTTTCCAATATAGAAAATTTAATAAAACCGTTATAGGAAGAGGTTGAATTGTAGTTAAAGCTGATCTTGTCATAAAAATGCCTATAGCGGGTTTATTGTTCATTAGAACAGTATTTCCTTTATAAAAGTTGAATGGCTGGGATTTGAACGTGTACCTTCACAAAAAACTCTTTAGTACCAATAAACCGTTAGCGTATTTTTTTTATTACGAGAGCTAGATTCTGCCTATACCTATGTACTTACTTATTTTCTCTCGTATGGATTTTGTTCAACTACTGCATCGATCGTATTCATGGATTTAAACCTCTTTTACAAGAAAACTGGTGAAAATCCTATCTAGCCAGTCTATCCTTTTCGAAGATAGTTACTTCTTTCTTCTTTTCTTTGAACAACGTGTTTTCTTTCTTTTGAAACTTTCCAAAAGATTTTTTAATACAACTGATACCAGAGAAGGAGATAAAATGTAAAAAAAATAATAAATAAAACAAGTTCTGATTCAAAACTTTTATGTATTTGCTTCATAAAAATATAGCCGTTAGTCGTCAGGATCGATCGGTTATCTTTTTTTTTGTTTTTATTACATTGCTTCGTCAAAAAAATAAACTGGAAGATTCAGATACCGTTTTACTTGCGCAAATAGTCGTCAGTTATTCGTAGTCGATGCAAAGCTGGTGTAATTGAAATTGTCAATTAATTTAAGTACCCTTAATGATAAGATAGAGTACTTCGTTACTTAGCCTATGGACGGATGTTTGATCAGAGAACATCACATTGCGGGGTTAATAAAGGTTTTCTGCAAAGAAACTGCTTTAAAATACATAAATACTTATTAGCAAGGTAAAAATAAATAAGCATAATTAATTATTAAAGTTACTAAGCATAGACCTAAGCTAGCACCTAGCTTTGCTGGGTTATAAAGCTGTTTTTTCGCAAGAATGTTTACCGCGCACTCATGCGCATTATTCTTATAAAAACGTCATTAGATTCAATAGAACTTAATTCAGCAACAAGCGCATTCATTTATAAACGTCATCAAATTCAATACAACTTAATTCACAAATAAGCGCATTTAAAAAGCAACCCAATATTTCCTGCAATGTGACACAATTTTACAACTTCAATCGCACCAGCTCTGTCTCCAGTCATTTGTTTAGTGTCGATACGCCAGCTTTGCTCAGCCAGTCAGTTGTTTATCAATATGTCCTCTAGGCCTCCGCTGGGGCTGGCTGGGACTGGGCGGTGGCTACGCTGGTGGATGTGGATACGGAGTCAGGATCCTGTTCGCGGACTCCCATCCAGGGGAGACGCTTCTGGAGCTCTGCCCTGTTGGAATAAGGGTATTTTGGACGTCTTACACTTGTGCCTATGTTAACACCAGAGTTTTATGCAGAAGATAGCTCAAATTTAATTTAAAAATTTATTAGTACTCGTGCCACTCGTTCTTTGTACCCTACCATTTCTGTTATCAATAATCTCATACAGCAATATTAGTGTTTGTCTAGATTTCAGAAGCGAAATTTTTACAGTGTGCTTTGAGTGCAGTTTGCAAGATTTAAAGATTATGTTGTCAAGTAGCCCACAATATTTTCTTTAATTTTGAAATTGTTTTGGCGGTTGCCAGTTCTGTTATATTTCCATAACCTTGGTATTTTATAGGGGAAAAGATGACTCTTGTTCATACCTGTATCTGGGATGGTTAATAGCGTACACCCATGGGTCTATGCATGAGACCACCTTGCAGCATACAGCGGGGATCATCGTAGCCACGGGCGTTAACAGACCCCTGGAAAAACAACCAGCATTTCTTACAACTCAATAGGACATGAGCATTTAAAGATAAATTGTCAAACAGTAGCTACAATATGACAAACAACATAAGATCTAGAATTTTGGGTTGAAACACATAAAACTTCGTGGTCATCTTTATTTGCGAGAACAACTCATGATCCTCTGAATTTTACATCCAGCTAATTCTTCGTTCTTTGTCGTTTTTTCAGCTCAGCTAAACCTGTCTTATTGTATTAGTATCAATATCAACATCTTGTCTGCGTATAAGACTTCTAATACTTGTAGTAAATACCTACTTGATGTATCACATATTTACCTGTCACCAAAGGCACCGGTCATCGTAACGAAAGCGTATGGCGTCCACGCACACACGAAAAGGAAGAAGATGGTAAACGCCACTTTGGCGATGCGGATCTCCACGCTTCGACCGGCATCCTCCTTGTTGGAGGCGAGGGACTTGACGTTCATCTTCTTGGCTTGCTCTTGCAGCATGCGCTCGTGGAGGCGGACCTTTGGAAGAAAAAGGATAGTTAGTACTGGTGGCTTTGACCGACATCCTTTTTTTGGAGGCGAGGGACTTGACGTTCATCTTCTTGGCTTGCTCTTGGAACATGCGCTCGTGGAGGCGGACCGTTTAGAGAAGACAATGGATAGAAGTTAGTGCTGACATGAGTTCATGGTGATTGAGTTTAGATCCAGCGCACCTTCTTCTTGGCATTTGTTTTGAGGTGCTAGTTTAAGGATCTTCTTAAGGGGTACCTTAAGGGTCCTTTCCTTTCCTCCCTTCCTATTATTTTTTAGTGTACATTTGTGTTAAATTTAAGGTCAAAAAGAGAATAAGTAAAGATGTTTCTTCCGCGATTTCTGTCAATTGGTCTTCGGTGGCTACGAACTATTCTGCCTCGGTCTATCACTTATTCTGAATTTGACTCTAACGCCCGTATTCACAAACGATGCTTGCTTAAGTGAAGCAGCAAATCGAACGCACAACGTTGAATAGAGCTCTGTGATTGGTTCGTGTGTAACCCTGTGCCTCCACGCGCACTGTGAGACCTCATAGTAATGTTTATGAATACGGGCGTAAATATTTAACACGATTGTTACCTAAGTACTATCGTACTCGTATTTACATCACATTGTAATGTTATAAAGTACTCGTAGTGCGTTGTCAATGTTGTCATACTGTAATGTTACACTTTATAACGAAGCTAAGAGCAAAAAGTTCCGAAAAAGTTTTCTCGTAGTCTCATGACTCTCATGTAACTTCAAGAAAGTGTGAATTAATTAATGTAACAGTGTCTGAATAAGTGTACCTTGAGCGATACTTAACATTGTAAGCGTGTGTTACTTAAGTGAAATTTGTACGAAGTTCTCCGACGAAGTTTGCTTTAACATAGCAAACACGTCGGAAGCCATTCTCTTGGGATTGTGCGAGTCAAGTGAGATTATTAATTATCTGCTCAATTCGAGTATTTAATAAAGACATGATATTAGATTAAACTTTCGTTCTAAACTGCTAGAATAGCCGTATTGAATTATCCTGCTTTCGCCTCCGAGATTTATTTTACCATGTAGTACCCCTGTACAACAAGCCAATCCGCACACAATATTCAGCGCAGTAGTAGTAAAAAACAAAAGAGCGGGCAACCCCACCCCTACCACGCTGTGGGCTCGGTGTCCGAGCGGTCTCATTCCTTTGTGCGCACGCGCAACGACCGCACGCAGTATAAGAAAAATGCTTAAGTGACGTCACCAGGACGTTTTTACCGACAAAAAACGTAATTATTTTAAGTTGTGCAGTGTAGTGACGAGAATTAGACCCAACACAAGGTTGGTTGTAACAACTATTTTGTGCAAGTGCTCGTACATTTTTATTATAAGCGTTGTGACACGACGCGTAACTTTGACCCATTTTTAGCTCCAAGTTAACGCGCGATGTTAACTTGAATGATCAAACGAACTTACCAAGTGAAGTTCGATCTAAATTATCCTGTTTTCGCCGAAGAGATTTATGGTCCCTCCCAACCCGAAGATTTCTATATCTTCTTCCCTGGAGGTAAACGTCAATGTCATCTCTTCTCTAAATATAATGAGACCGCTCGGACACCGAGCCCACAGCGTGGTAGGGGTGGGGTTGCCCGCTCTTTTGTTTTTTACTACTACTGCGCTGAATATTGTGTGCGGTTTGGCTTGTTGTACAGGGGTACTACATGGTAAAATAAATCTCTTCGGCGTAAACAGGATAATTTAGATCGAACTTCACTTGGTAAGTTCGTTTGATCATTCAATTATTGAATTTTAGCCGGACTTTACTCGTAATAGGAGGGTCACGTTTTTTCAAGTACCTACATTTATGTAACTACATAGTTTTCATAAGAAGTTTTATTCTTTTACTTAAGTATTTATTTCAATTTCTGTTGCGTTACAATACCCAAGTTTAACCATTTACTTGAGGAATACCAATAAAAGTCAGACGTATAAAAGTCTTTAGGTACGTAAAGGTATTGTGTGAATATCTTTACTCATATTACAAAGCAGAGGAGTGTTTTTGCTTGAATGCGCTAATTTCAGGAACTAGGTACTGGTATGTATGATATGTATTTTTTTGTGTTGGATAGCCCATTTATAAAGATTTAACATCACTCTACAGCCAATAGGGGCGGAGCAGTAAAGAAAAATGTTGCAAAAACGGGAAATATTATTCAAACTATTTTCACGCATATGAAATAGCGGGCACCGCCAGCTAGTCTAAAATATCTATCTACGTAAATAATAGAAATATTCTGTTCATTCCCATCCAGGCTTCCTACATTCGCATCCCTTTGATGTAGGAATAAATTAATTTCCCGGGAAACCTCAGCCTCACAATATGGGCTCGTTATAAAAACACAATACGATTGTATTAAGATTCCCGCTCTGCAAGATGGGCCATTTCAAATTGAATATCTGAAATAATTCAGGGTAATATTCAGAAATGTGAGGGTAAGTTACTACGGAAGCTTTGGTGTTGTTACATCTTTAGGCACATTATTATAGGCTTTTGATCTACATTAATTACTTATAATTGGTAGGTACGATTTTTGATTGTTTGTATTAAATGGGCTCCGAAATTACTACTGGATTGATTTAAAAAAAAGACGCCATTATTTCTGATGTTCATTGGCGTTGCGAAGTTCGCAGGGTCAAAAAATCTTTTATAATATTTTTTTTAATCCACAACGAGGAATCTCTAGGCCTGTCCTGTATCTCACCTGATGGTAAGTGATGATCAGGCCGAAGGTGGAAGCGAGCTTCACCCGGAATCCTCAATCACGGAAGAACTGGCTATCTTACCTCTAACTGCCGGAACACAACAATGGTGTTAGGTACATATTATAAAACGCAGCGTGAGACGTCCACCCACAAGGTGGACTGACCACATCATAAAGGTAGCAGGGAAGCGCTGGACGCAGGCCGCTACCAATCAATCGACATGGAAAGCATTAGGGTTTAGGGCAGGCCTATGTTCAGCAGTGGACGTCCTATGGCTGATGAATATGATTGTTTATAGCAAACAACTTTTCAAGTTTGTTCATTTAACCATTACACAGATAAAATCATGACTAGTGTTACTCAATCTGTAAGTCACAACACAATAGTTAACTACGTATAAAAAACTGGGCTTTAGTGTAATCACAAGTATGTGACCGGATCACCGGACTTACCATGCGTGTAGCGTGTAGCTAGAGTATAGATGAAAGACCCCATAATGCCACAAGAAGAAAGCTCACCCCATAGATATGTAGGTACTTATATCGGTGGGAGAGAGCGCAAACAGCGCTCTCCGGTCAGTCGCACTCGCACGCTTTATTTCGCGATATTGGAACTGTTGTGTACAGTCGTGTGCACAGGTGCTACGAAATTTCAATTTATTTTGGTGATCTTAACTCTCAGACATGTTTTTGAGTCGGACTCTGACAATCACAGAAGTTGCAATGAGGGTAAAGAGGGAGGAACATCCTCGTAAAAACAATATTACAGCAGTTATAATTGATCTTAATTTAAAGGTCATATATTTTGGTGATCTTAACACTTAGACATCTTTTTGAGTAGGACTCGGACAATCACAGAAGTTGCAATGAGGGTAAAGAGGGAGGAACAGCCTCGTAAAAACAATATTACAGCAGTTATATAATTCATCTTGGCAAGGAGTATAGCGCAGCGTTTACACAGCATGAATTATTATTTATAGAGCCTGAATATAGGCGTCAAATCTTAAAAAAATGATTTGTATTACCTTAGCACGGCAACATTTACCTGAAACTTAAATCTTGATCAAGGATATTTAACTTTGGGTGTCGACTTGTAGCCTCGATGTTGTAACTTGTAAAATTTAACACCCCTTGCAATTCTGTTTCATAATAATAAGACACGAATATTCCACTTTAATTGTTAATGTATTTTTTTCGTCGTCTTTTCCTCGCGAGCGTCCGCAATACAAAGAAACCTGGGCGGGCGACGGAACAAGGGCAGTTTCCGCTTTTATAACATTCCTCGCATACCGTAAGGGCTGCACCTCGGGGAAAACTTTTAATGCACTCTCGAACTTTAATCAATTTGTTGCCATTGTCAAAAGATGTGAACTGGTTCTTGAAAATAATCGCAATTCTGAAGTGTACGAAATATCATGTTGCAGCGAGATTTCTTTTTTGGGGTGGGAATTG
Organism: Ostrinia furnacalis; assembly: GCF_004193835.3. Lineage (NCBI taxonomy): Eukaryota > Metazoa > Arthropoda > Insecta > Lepidoptera > Crambidae > Ostrinia > Ostrinia furnacalis. The sequence continues at coordinate 128,412 of NW_021137483.1, read as the reverse complement.
GTTTCTGAAGACGTTAAAACGTACTTACCTACTTATTTGGGATCTTGGGTAGAATGAGCGACTGAGCTACGTTAAAAAAATGGAATTGTAGCTCTAATAGGTCTGATATTGCAACATCATGCAATACAAAGGTACGTAGGCTGTATAATAAATAATAGATTCAAAATAAATTATTATTTTTATGGCTCATAAGCAAAAAGTAATAATTACTTACTTCATCAGTAATAAAATTCAGTAGATATAAATTAAGCTTTAGGCAATCTACTAAATTGATCCCGTAGATTTTTATTATAGTCGTAATAACCGCCTTAACCCTTTTATGTTTGATAATAAGATTAAACTTTAAACAGTAATTATAATTATAAATTACCAAACAGCCAAAACATCCTCATTATACCTACCGAAAGCACGTGCCGTGTCCGTTAATTGGAAAATATTCTCCCGGAGGAGGAAAAATCGCGAAGTAATAAATGATGGGATCACTCCCGTTAGCGTCTGAACAGCCGTCAGCGGCAAGGACTGATTCCCTCTTTAGGGGTTCAGTTATGTAACTAATTGGACAGACGACGATGAATCTTCCCATTAAAACTTATATTTCAGTAGAAGTAGAGTAGTTGAAATGTAGGTGAATTTAGAGTAAACGATAGAGTGTTTCTAGGTAAGCAGGTTGGTGGTTTGAAGTAGTTTTAGCGTGTTACATTGAACACATTGTCGTAAAATATCTAAGTAACGTTCTGTTAAATCTTAAGTTACGCTCTAAGTAAGATGTAAACGCACGGAGTTTGTACAATGAATTTTTAAGGTAAAATCACAGAATAGCTCGTTAAAAATTCTTGCTCTAAAGTAAATAACGATGATAGGCACTCATTAGGTCTAACTAATCACTGAGTTTTATTGAAAACAAACAAATATTAGGTCTTTTGCCAAGTAGGCATTGATTAAACAAGACACGCTGTATTTAATATTCGTTTGCCTGCTAACTACTTCCACTACTAGACCAACTACGATGACGAACTATCAAGAAAATTCTCTCACTTCCGAACCCTAAAACTCGGAGCCCGAGTTCATAATTTATAAAATCGGCTAACAAGTTAACTCGTTCGGTTCACGCCAGCCGCTAATACTTATAATTTAATCAACTCTACAACTCCGCGGCTACGAAATTAATAATTACACAGTATCCTATCAACTCCCATCCGTTTCGAGTTCACAACAATTTGAGGTGACGAACTTTGTAAACGTTTTTCGCTCGCAACTTTCGGTCGACATTTTTCTGTTTCTTTTTTCCTTTCTTTCCCGGACACTCCAGACAGTTCTGTCCGCTGAACGCTGGATTGGTTCGAGTTTCCTTTTTTCAAATCTGTTAATGACAAAGTTTGTTTGTGATTTGTCATTTAGAGCGACTCTAAAATGGAACAAAAGTTTCGATGCGCGGTCTTCCGGTCTTGAAATATTAAAAGAAAGGAAACGATTACAGACAGCTCCTTTTTCGAGGTGGTGACATATTGTCTTCAAAGTTAAAGCTTTAAAAATAATTGCAAGGACACAGAAAATGTGTTATACTTCGAACTTTATACTTAGCGAATCTGTCTAAAAGGTGACAAGATTTAATAGTAACTTGTAACGCAGCATGTCCGCCTATAGTCCTTTGAACTTGCAAATAAAAAGTTTTCTATTCTATTCTATTCTAGTCCAAAAATAAGGTACAGACAAAAAACATGTGCTCACAATAATTTGAATATTGTCAAGTGGGCTGGAAGGGTTGTGCTCCAAAAAATATTTTCCCCAAACTCTTTTCGAGGGTTAATTGAAAACGAGATGGAACATTGAACTAATCATCGTACCATTCGGTTATCGAGGGCAGACCTCGATTAAATAGGTCGGAAACATGCCCTTTCGTCTGGAGAACAATCCCTGGATCTTACACCCCTTCGTGGTGATTCGAGGAAGCGGGAGCGCAAGCGTTTTCACATTGTGAAAAAAATTTCGTCGAAATTGCAATAAGACACTGAAGGGATTAAACCCCATTTTTCACGGAGAGTTTTACACTTCCTGATTTCGCAAGATACAAGTTGCATGATTGCTAGCTTATTTGTAACAAAAAAGAAGTAATAAGTACATACCACTTTCACTTTTAAAGAAATGCAATAGTTGTATGACAGTCTATTTCTCTTTTCTTTGTAGATGAATTTTTGCGAATATTTGTTTCAGTAATTATTTTCAAACATCACAACGTGGAGCGTTTTTTTCTCGAATTTGGTCTCAATCAATCTACTGATAATTTAGTATACAAGAAACAGCATACATTTGCTTTTGCTGCTATTCCTATGTAAAAAATATTCAGGCTCTCGCATCCGTGCGCTACATGTGAACTACCCTTATCTCCGTAAGAAAGGAAACCTATTCGACAGTGAAATTTTGACGTGTATTTTTAAGGCTTAACTGAAGGTTTCAGGACGACGTGTTGAATTTACGTTTGATTTGAGCTTTATTTCGAAAGCTGGAGAAGTTTTGTTTTTATATCAAACAGTTAAGTTTTTTCTTATTTCAATAAAATTGACTTGAGTTCTGAGAGTGAAGGTACCTGTATGTTTTTAACAGGTTCAAACCTGTAGAACTTGCAGATTTGTACGTAATCATATCAATATGATTCCAAATCTGTTCTAAAACACATGGCTATCTGCCATGGTCTAGACATGTGAGTTTCATTAATTTATTGTGGGTTTTCCGCTAGCGGCCAGTTTAGTTGAGTCACGTTAAGTTAGTTTTTTTTCAAATTCAAAATCTTTATTGCGTAACTACTAAGTGACAATTTCGTTCGTTTCAGCCAAATGACGTTCAGCTGGTTAAAAGCCTCCTCCAAAGATTTCTACAACGACAGTCGTCTTGCGCTGCCCGCATCTAGGTACCAGTCAGCTAAAAAGTAAGTAAGTAAGTCGTAGAAGAACTGTTGGGTAATTTGGGTCCAAAATTTAATAAATATACTCACGGCACCGAACAGCTGGGAGTAGAAGTAGCAGATGAGCGCCATCGGGATGCAGTAGCTCCAGACGAAGATGCAGGCTACGAACACCTTCGTATCCTGGTCATCGGTGAAGTAGTCAAACGAGCACGTGGTCAGGAAACCCTCTGGATGGAAGAAAAGGTACGGATGAGGTGTGCTGAAATAAGGTTATGTGTCTATGTATGTATATGGTCTAATTTGTAGCGTATAATAACGAAGATGCAGGCCACGAACACCTCCGTATCCTGGTCGTCGGTGAAGTAGTCGAACGAGCACGTGCTCAGGAAACCCTCTGGATGGAAGAAAAGGTAATGAGGTCAGGTTTGCTGAAATTCGGTTCTTATGTGTCTATGTATTTATGGTCTAATTTGTAGTGTATAATGACGAAGATGCAGGCCACGCACACCTTGGTGTCCTGGTCATCGGTGAAGTAGTCGAAGGAGCACGTGGTCAGGAAACCCTCTGGATGGAAGAAAAGGTAATGAGGTCAGGTTTGCTGAAATTCGGTTCTTATGTGTCTATGTATGTATTTATGGTCTAATTTGTAGTGTATAATGACGAAGATGCAGGCCACGAACACCTTCATATCCTGGTCATCGGTGAAGTAGTCAAACGAGCACGTGGTCAGGAAGCCCTCTGGATGGAAGAAAAGGTACGGATGAGGAGTGCCGAAATTAAAGTTCTATATGTTTGTAGTAGGGTCTATTTTCTATTGTCCTAAATGTGCGGTCGTCGGTGAAGTAGTCGAACGAGCACGTGGTCAGGAAACCCTCTGGATGAAAAGGTAATGAGGTCAGGTATGCTGAAATTCGGTTCCTATGTGTGTATGTATTCGGTACAATTTCTAGTGTCCTAATGAGTCATAATGTGTCATCATCGGTGAAGTAGACGAAGGAGCATGTGGTTAGGAAACCCTCCGAATGGAAGAAGAGTTACGAATGATGACAGGTGTGCTGAAATTAAGGTTCTATTGTGTCTGTGGATACGGTCTATTTTGTATTGTCCTAAATGTGTTGTCGTCGGTGAAGTAGCCGAAGGAGCATGTTGTCAGGAAACCCTCTGGATGGAAGAAACGTTACTAATGAGTCCTTGAAGAGTTCTTATGTGTGTACGTACATGTGTACGGTAACTTTTGTATTCTCTAAAATGAAACAAAATATGTCATGAACTTTTAAAGAGAAACTGACAATGGTGAAATAATTTCTTTTCGCTGCTTTTTATCACAATTGGCCAACATTTTTCAAAATATCAAATTATTCTTCGTCATCTCTCTCTATTGGTGGAAGAGCGAAAATCTCGAATCCCGAAATCTAACAGAGTCAGGACCCACAGTACATCAAATGTCATTGTTTCCAACCAATGACGTCACGAGTGTAACGCTCTCCCGACGATTGATAATCGGGATTACTCATCAAATGATGTCCGCCAGCGAAGACAATGAGGTGATCCAAGGACGGATGCACGCAATTTACGAACACAATTGCAACAGCTAATCAGCCTGTTAACTCTGTTTAGGGCATGTTCCCAGTAGCCAAAAGATCTTACGGTTAAATTAATATTTAAGCATCTTAATAAGATTGCAAACAAAATATTTAAATTAATTAAAAGTGACAAATTGTACTATTGTGAAACCAATTCGGCATTCACAAGAGTAAGACTAGGCGCAGACCACCGATTTTTAGTTGGCCGATAGTTGGGCCCGATTTTAGTTTGTATGAAGAATCGGCCAAATCAAATCGGCGTAATGTGCGCACTTCTAATACATGCCCATACTGATTAACTGCCCGACTAAACTATCGGTCGACGAAAAATCGATGGCCTGCGCCTAATCTAAACCTCTTGTGAATTGGTTTCACAATAGTAGATACAAGTTGATCATTCTATAGAACTCATGGAAAAAGTCTTGGAATGCAAGCTGGACTCATTTGATATGTCTATATGGCATAAATATGTCATACAGCGAATAGCTTCGTGGCCTGGATTAAATTCATTTCAAATTGTACAACTAGACGAAGGAGTTATGTATTTACTAAGTATTTATAAGCAAGTTCTAACAACAATGGAAACAAATCCTTATTTACGAGCAAAATGTATTTCGCAGTTTCAAATTCCGTAAATAAACTGCATGATAAATTGTCGCGTTTTGCGGTTAAAGTTACGGATACAGTTTTATTAGCAACAGTGTAACGGCCCGTTTATTATAAATTGGAGGGGTATCTTGTTATTAACAGCTACGAGCGTCGTTTAAACCGGTAGGGATAGCAGTTAAATAAGGTGAAAGCTAAACCTTACCTTTTTTATTCTTCCATTGAGAAGTAAGAAAAAGTATTAGAAGTTGTGAAAGAACATGCCCAAAACATTTCATCGTTTCATTCTCGTCATGTTCTTGAAAACCTATTCACACTTCTTGACCAGTACCTACTGCAATTTCTATGTGTTCATTGCCCAACCAATCAAGTGTGAAGGAAGTCTCTTTTTTAATCACACTGGAGAAGTTCTTGATGGAAAGTGATGATAAGCCAAAGGAACTCCACCACAGTGGAACAGGCTATCTTAACTTTAAAGTGCCGAAAATTACTTCAAATCCAGATTATGACATTATGGTCTCTTTGTGAAATTAATTAAGATAAAGAGAAGTTTGTAGCTAAAAAATCAACATTTTAGGTATTATAGCAGAATACGCTGTGTGAACTGACCTGGCACGAATCGTCCCCAGATCTTGGCAGCTGGGAGGATTGTGAAAGGCAGGGCCCAGAACCAAGTAAATGCAATAAGCAGAGCAGCTTGCACTTTGTTTATTCTTCCGTCCAGTGGGCAGGAGATGGTCCTGTAGAAAGAAAGAGCTCAGAGTATCTTATGTTATAATGTTAATTTGTTTAATCCAGTGGTATTTGGGCCTAGGGCTTGAGCAGAAAGTTCAAAAACCGACTGGGTTGAAGGCAGTTTTAATGTGGTGAACATGAGCATTAAGCCCACAGTTGTAGACCAAATGGATTCAACATTTAGGAAAGAATCAGATTTTTGGGTTTCACTTTGTGACGACCTATGAGTTGAAGGTATTATGTTTTTAACTTGGTAGAAGAAAAATGAAGTTAAAAAACATCTTTACTATCTTTAGGAAAGCGAAGTCATGCTTATAAAATTAAAGTAAATGACTCATATAACCCCCTTATTAATAAAAAGTTACACCGTGGATTAAAATGTCATTTCCGTACTAAATGACAATTTAAGCCAGAGTCCAACTAGGGTATAATTTTTATTAATAAGGGGGTTAGAGTTACAAATTAACTTACTTGTATCTGTCAAAAGCGATGACAGCATTAGTGATGGCCCCACCGATGCCAGACAAAGATCCCAACACAGCATAGATGTCACAACCGAGCTGGTAACCCACCAGCCGTTGGTGGAAGGAGTTCATGATGAGCAGAGGCATCTCCAGCATCATCATGAGGTCGAAGATGGCTAGGTTGATGACGAACATGTTGCTTGCACTCCGAAGGGATTTAGATCTGAAAGACAATGTGGTTTATAGCATTTTATTTATTGGCAAAGAATATTAAACCTATCTTAGTGACGCAATCCCTTTTTTTCCATGCAGAAAGTTTCTCACAAAGCATACACAGAGTGTTTTATTCGATGTAACGTCTCTACCAAAGCACAGATACGTGGGACACTATTTAAGTTGTGAGCCTAACTATGAAAACAAAGTAGTTTATTATTAAAATGGTATTGATTGCGTTTATTGGTATTGTCTTTCATGATTTATGTACTTTTTAATGTGTCCGAAACACTTTTCATAGCATTTTTTCCCCTCAGCTTGAGGCACCTCCAAAGCATGGTTTTTGACCGCACCGACAGTTACTTCTGGCTACATAAATCGCTGTTCACGCATTTAATTTTAATATATAGGTACCAAAAGAAGTGTTTAGATTCCAAGCAAGAGTTTTGTAGCGTTGGACCTGTTTATTTCATATTTTGAGTGTTCAAATAGTCAATTGTTTGACGAGACTTGTAAAAGCTCACATTTTCGTCACGAATGGCGATTCGACTATGCTGGTCAGTTTCCCTTATTAAACTGAAGACTTTTGGAAAAAAGTGGCTGTTTACTATTAAGAATTAATCATTCTAAATTTCTCTAGTGACGTTTCTGTCATATAATCGGATATTTCGGAAAAATAGGCGACCGTAAGTTTCAAAGTGTTCCGAGCGCAAGGGACTTTTGTTGGAATTGGTTCATCTTAAAACACCTCCATAGTCGATAGCTGTTTATTTTCAGGATAATTATGCATAGATCCTTAATTCGTTAACTGTCACAATTTTAAAAACGGCTTTTAAAGCTTTTCAAACGTATTTATCAAACATTTCCAAGGACTAAACGACACAAGCGTCCTATTGAGCGTTCGAAAAATTTTGTGACATCCAGCGAGAAAAAAACGTATTAACCATAATATGGTCCTACAATATTTTATTACTGCTAGTGGAATTAATGCCTAGGATTATCTCAATCCTACGATATATCACATGACAATGTTTCTCTTCCATTTTTTTGACAACATCAATGTTTTCCGCCACTATTAGTCATTTTGGACGACTTTCGCAAAGTTCACTGGTGAGACAATGACATACAATATTATACTTCTTAAACTAGCGTTTTACAATGGTAAAGGACAGATCTTTATTACCGAAAGTGAAATTTAGCTGACCGCTTCAGTTTTGTATTGATTAACCACGTCGAAAGTCATAATAAATATTCGCGCGAAAATTTCCGCATGTCAATTCCATGTTTTTGTAGTCAAGATAATTTTCAATTCAATATTAATAATACAAAACGTGCTTAAATGATAAAAAGTTTTGAATAAAGTTGTAGTGAAAAATGTCAAACTTTTCATTAAAAGTATCAGATGTCGTCTAACAACACGTTATGTTGTCGAGGCTCACAACTTAAATAGTGCCCTAGTACAGATACGGATAAAACTGTTCAATCAAAGCGATTTGCCGTTAAATTACATAACCAACATGTTGGTGGAATTGGAAATTCCTTTTATGTAATACTAGCTTTCCGCCCGCGGCTTCGCCCGCGTGGTATTTTGTCTGTCACAGAAAAACTTTTTCACGCGCGTCCCTGTTTCAAAAACCGGGATAAAAACTATCCTATGTCCTTTCCCGGGACTCAAACTATCTCTATGCCAAATTTCATGAAAATCGGTTTAGTGGTTTAGGCGTGAAAGCAAGACAGACAGACATACAGACAGAGTTACTTTCGCATTTATAATATTAGACAGATGTAAAATGTATTCTGTGTGTAATGTGTATAGACTGCCGGAGTTCGCCACATATTCACAAAAGAGAAGAAAAGTAGGTCAATATCGGTTTTAAAATCACCATTGGAAAAATACCCCGTAATGGCGTTTAGATACTTTTCCCATTTTGTTTCCATCCTCGACCGATAAAGGGCAGGGTGACGTAGCAAACCGCTTGATGACGTCACACACACCCATCAGGAACCGATACGGATCACATTGGAAATCCATTTTAGCTTTTCCACATTTTTTACTGGCGTAAATGCTTATCTGAGATTTTTATTGAAGTGAAAAGAGCATGTAGGTAAGTGTTTTTTGCGAAGCCTTTATTACTTTACGCATTGATGCACCCATTTTTCAAATATCTAAAGAAATATTTTTATAAAGTGAATATCAACAAACTCGTTTTTTGCCTAATTCCGGTGGCGAATTTTAATTTCCACTTTCCAAAACTTTTTTGTGGCAGAAATAATAGTAAATAACTTGTATTATTCAATGATATGGTAGAGACCAAAATATTATTGTAATGCATTTATAATTCATTATTTCATACAAGACTTGTGCCTATTCATAAATAATTGTAATTAAAATGTGGCCTGTAACATTTTGTTAGTCTCTCTTTATTTTGCTTTTACCTTTGAATATAATATTCGATAAACATTAGGTACTTATTGACCTAAAACTACCCTTAATTGTATAGGTAAACGATCTTCGAAGAGATTCCTAATGTAGATAGACATGGAAACGTCTGACAAATGGGAATTCCATGTATGTCCTCATATCATGCATAACTTAAACGGTAACAAGCAAATAATAAATGAGTAATGTGGTTCGAGATCGAATTCCAGCTTTCTAGGACTAACTGACTCGGTTGGAATTCGAAATGGAGTAGGTAGTTTGCTAACAACGGATGGCTTGGATTCGTTCAACTAGTTGCGGTTATGTGGAGGGAGAAAGGGGGTTTTGCAAAATTTTAAATTACTTATTTGTTATTGTTAATAGTGTTCAATATCGAACTAAATAGGAATTTTCGAAATCGGAGTCTTTTAAAAAAAATAAGTGTGATCATGGTTACTGGTAAAGAATGCCACTTTAGTACCGCAATCTTTGTGTGCAATAAAGATTTTTAAATAAAAAAATGGTCATACATTAAAAAATATTATGCGTCGACTTGAGAACCTCCTCCCTTTTTTCGTTGGTTCAAAAAATAAAAGCAGTTTCACGCCTAACGTTTTACCACAGATAATAGTTTTACGATCTTTAACTGTTCTGGAAACAGCTGCAAAATCTGAAATCTCCCGACGCGTGGCACAGTTACAGACGGCTAGAATAAATAGGATCGGCGCAAAAATGGCGGCGCGAACATTGGAAGCGATTTGAACTCTGGTAGTTCGCGCGACACTTGGTGAATCTTCTTGTTATAGAAACGGTGCTTAAAAGCTTCTACGTATATTTTGCGCAAGGATTTTTGCAAGAATTTAACTGTCATGTTTCAATAACCGGTTATATCGAACTTCAGTAAAGTTTTGATTGTTGAGTAAGTGTTTCATCTGAAACATTTATTTTAAACCGTTATTTATACTTATGTGCACAGTGCAATAAGAGTTCAAAACGCTGGTATGGTTTTTTCAAACATAAAAACCACACTAATATCTATTGGTCATCTAATCCAAGTTAAACAGCCTTGCAGATTGAATCACTATGGTAGGTATCTTGATTCATGTTTTAATTCGAAGCTACATTTCGTCTATACGTACTATAGAATTATTTTTAACTGAACTGCAAGTGTTTTCAGGAATAAACTACAATACAACGTTAGCCCGTATCTTCAAACTTATGATTGCGAATCCGTGTTCAGGCTAGGATCAAACTTCTCGTAGGTTCGGGTTTTATTTATCGCGCATTACATCCACTATTTATTTGCACGAAAAGGGACCGAATAAAGTAGCCCATTTTATGACGGTAGAGCAATATTTTGTCGCTTGTAATGTAAGTATACCTTGCCGTGTAACTAGGCGTTCTGTTGTCTAGGATTTTATGTCAGCTATTTCTCTTATAACCTGTAGGGTAATTCAAGTGCAATCTGTCATTTCAGTCTATTCTATTTGTCATTTANGCTGACGTCACAGCGGGCGCGGGAGTGTGACGTCACGCGGCGCGACAGCATGGCAGCTCGCCCTACTGCCAGGCCGTGGGCACCGCGTGCGAGAGAGGTGAGCGCGTCACCGCTGACGTCACAGCGGGCGCGGGAGTGTGACGTCACGCGGCGCGACAGCATGGCAGCTCGCCCTACTGCCAGGCCGTGGGCACCGCGTGCGAGAGAGGTGAGCGCGTCACCGCTGACGTCACAGCGGGCGCGGGAGTGTGACGTCACGCGGCGCGACAGCATGGCAGCTCGCCCTACTGCCAGGCCGTGGGCACCGCGTGCGAGAGAGGTGAGCGCGTCACCGCTGACGTCACAGCGGGCGCGGGAGTGTGACGTCACGCGGCGCGACAGCATGGCAGCTCGCCCTACTGCCAGGCCGTGGGCACCGCGTGCGAGAGAGGTGAGCGCGTCACCGCTGACGTCACAGCGGGCGCGGGAGTGTGACGTCACGCGGCGCGACAGCATGGCAGCTCGCCCTACTGCCAGGCCGTGGGCACCGCGTGCGAGAGAGGTGAGCGCGTCACCGCTGACGTCACAGCGGGCGCGGGAGTGTGACGTCACGCGGCGCGACAGCATGGCAGCTCGCCCTACTGCCAGGCCGTGGGCACCGCGTGCGAGAGAGGTGAGCGCGTCACCGCTGACGTCACAGCGGGCGCGGGAGTGTGACGTCACGCGGCGCGACAGCATGGCAGCTCGCCCTACTGCCAGGCCGTGGGCACCGCGTGCGAGAGAGGTGAGCGCGTCACCGCTGACGTCACAGCGGGCGCGGGAGTGTGACGTCACGCGGCGCGACAGCATGGCAGCTCGCCCTACTGCCAGGCCGTGGGCACCGCGTGCGAGAGAGGTGAGCGCGTCACCGCTGACGTCACAGCGGGCGCGGGAGTGTGACGTCACGCGGCGCGACAGCATGGCAGCTCGCCCTACTGCCAGGCCGTGGGCACCGCGTGCGAGAGAGGTGAGCGCGTCACCGCTGACGTCACAGCGGGCGCGGGAGTGTGACGTCACGCGGCGCGACAGCATGGCAGCTCGCCCTACTGCCAGGCCGTGGGCACCGCGTGCGAGAGAGGTGAGCGCGTCACCGCTGACGTCACAGCGGGCGCGGGAGTGTGACGTCACGCGGCGCGACAGCATGGCAGCTCGCCCTACTGCCAGGCCGTGGGCACCGCGTGCGAGAGAGGTGAGCGCGTCACCGCTGACGTCACAGCGGGCGCGGGAGTGTGACGTCACGCGGCGCGACAGCATGGCAGCTCGCCCTACTGCCAGGCCGTGGGCACCGCGTGCGAGAGAGGTGAGCGCGTCACCGCTGACGTCACAGCGGGCGCGGGAGTGTGACGTCACGCGGCGCGACAGCATGGCAGCTCGCCCTACTGCCAGGCCGTGGGCACCGCGTGCGAGAGAGGTGAGCGCGTCACCGCTGACGTCACAGCGGGCGCGGGAGTGTGACGTCACGCGGCGCGACAGCATGGCAGCTCGCCCTACTGCCAGGCCGTGGGCACCGCGTGCGAGAGAGGTGAGCGCGTCACCGCTGACGTCACAGCGGGCGCGGGAGTGTGACGTCACGCGGCGCGACAGCATGGCAGCTCGCCCTACTGCCAGGCCGTGGGCACCGCGTGCGAGAGAGGTGAGCGCGTCACCGCTGACGTCACAGCGGGCGCGGGAGTGTGACGTCACGCGGCGCGACAGCATGGCAGCTCGCCCTACTGCCAGGCCGTGGGCACCGCGTGCGAGAGAGGTGAGCGCGTCACCGCTGACGTCACAGCGGGCGCGGGAGTGTGACGTCACGCGGCGCGACAGNTAGCCCACTGGGTCTCTTAAGAGTCGAGTGAAAAGGTATTTACTAAAGAAACGTGCTTTATCTTGGACCTTATCATCACATATCAACTGAGAATGAGTCAGTCGTTATAAAACAGCTGTAAGCAATATTAAAGGATCATGACGTGTCTCTTTTGTTTCTCAGCCTTTAAAATGTAATTAGGGTAAAGTTATTAGACTACTCACAAAATGAGTGGTTACATAATACCATTTTATATTTAGAGCATGTGCTCCAGCTTTTTGTGAATAAAGACGTTGATATTAAGGCTATAAATAGAGCATAATGTGGCCTTTAATTAAAATTACTTACTAATTACAATAATTAGGCTATGATCACAGGTCACAGAAACTAAAGGGAGATGTGACAAGGGGGCGGGGCCGGTGTCACAGCAATATGCCCAAAAACAGAACAACATTGCTCGTGACAGCAATGATGACAGCAGCGACGTCATAATGTAAACAGTTTACATTGCTTGCGTAGTACTAGATTAATCGAACGTTGAGTACTTTCTACGTTCGGTGATTTCAAACTAAGCGCATTTAGTTGGCATCTCTCTATATCTCTATGGCTATGATAATATTTACTTACCCTGAAAACTCTAACTATTTCACTGATGATAAAGTTATTCTCGTATTTGGCACCAACCAATGCGCTGCGTAGTAATCTTTTTTAAGCAAACTAACAATTTTGTTTGCTGTTAAAAATTAAGCTCGGCTTTTCATTCACTAACTTGCCTCTACAGCGGCCAACTAATTTAACTGAAAAACCTAATTTACCGATTTAAATGTTCCTTTTCGTCCTAGTTACTCTCAGTCTCTCCAGAGACCGCACTCAAGCGTCGTTCGTAGTTCGTACAGACGAAAGCACGTCAAGTTAACTGTGCACCTTATTGACTTTTGATAAGGGCGATTTTGCTACAAAAACGTGTTTAGTCTTATATGCTGTTGTACATTAGACATTAATCAAAAGGCTTCCACTGGAGTTGACGATATTCGAAACCAGCAAACGTTAACTAAATCTATTTTAAATCAACAAATGATTGAGTCTATTGCAATTTCAATAACACCAAGTTCTGTTTGGATGTATGTTATTTACTTTACGTCAGTAGGAAGTCGAGGTGAGAGATTTGAGAGTCATTATCTAAATACAAGGACACAGGGAATAAGTAGGTAAGTACCTAATACTTATTAAACATAAGTATTCTAATGGACGACTCTATCACATCATTAGAACGATTATAAGTAACTTATTTAGAAATAAGTTACTAATTACATAATGTCACGTACTAAATACTTATAATTGTTCTAATGATGTGATAGAGTTGTCAATTAGAATGTGTTTAATAAGTAGGTCATTCGTCCAATGGGCAGGTTATTACTTAATGTTAAAGGAATCCATCGGGCTAGTTGTAGACGTCACTGTTAACCAAAGGGAACTTAATGACGTCAGCAGTACGCTATACTCACGTGCCAAAGATCCAGATGACAATGCCATTCCCAGTGAGCGAGGTGACCATCAACATGGTGTAGATGAGAGCCAGGCAGTAGTGCCAGTACTTGCTGACCGCTGGGAAGTTGCGCCAGTGCTCGTGGACCAGGTCCTGATGCTCTTCTGGAATGTTCCAGCCGAGCATGTGTTCCACCACCTCTTTGGACACCCTGGGAAAGAAAGAATTTGTAAATGATGATGTAGAGGCGAAATAATGTTCGCTAATCATCATCAAGCTAGCCAAGGATGCGCACCATGATATAATGTTATCTTTAGACGACAAAGGTATGCTTTTATCGTCTAAATACCTATGGCGTACATCTTAGGACATTTAGAGAACACTGCAGGAGCACGACTCTCTCCAAACGGGTTGCGGAGGCCTGATGGGGCATGTCCCTAGTTCCCTACATGTTGTTCGCTGTATATTCCTTTAAAAAATTGTATGTAATATACGAATAACATTATTATTCTGTGGTAATATGGAAATCCAGAAGACCCATTGCTTTACGAATGAAGATCTAAGTACTACGAATCCGCTTATTTCGGAATACAGTAAAAGGGTCATAAACTGCAAAAGCGGGATACAAAATTACTTCATTTAATCGAAATACAATCTTATAATGGACGATCCCGTTTTAAAAGCTCCGACGTCCCGGAAATCCCTTCCGGACAGTTGAAGGCCTTCGTAACTAAAAAACGGGCGCGATTACTTAAGAAAAGTAGTACTATAGTTTGCATGAAGAATAATGACTTCGGTTGTACGTCACAATTCTTTTTAAAAGAGGAAGATTTAAATAGGTTAAAGTTAAAGGACATAAAAAAACAAATTAAGAACTTGAACTCGTTATTCCCTCAAGTTGAGGCCGGCGGGCACTGAATATTTGTTTTTATTCCCGCATCGCAGGCGGATAGCCTATTTGCATAAGTAGCACAAATACGTACATCTTCAAAGGGTGCGCCACTGGCCCGATGTCGAAGTCCGTGAAGTTTTCCGCCATTTTGTGCGTGTGCTTTTTCAAAATGGCGCCGCGAGAAAACCGATTGCGTATTCGAACACTATTTTGACATTTAACTTAAACTATTGATGACTGGATATTGGTGTTTCTATGTTACTTAATGACGAAGTGAGTAGTCCGACATTGGATGTCGCTTCTCACTTGTGACCGGTTGAGTGCGCGAAAGGTTTTTATACGGTTCGTAAAGTGCGTGACAGTTAATTCCTTAATTCAATAAAATAGTAAAGCTTCTTATTTATTTGGTCAAGCGTGATCGAATCGCGGTCATTAGTTCTCAATCTGTACAAGTGTGGTCAGTGATTTATACTTAGTTAATTTCAGACAATGAATAAATAAAATAATTCCACTCTCTAAAATAATACAAAACGGTTGACTTCATTTGAAATAATCTAGAAACCCGATCTAGAGTCTACTAAGTTAAGTCTTAAGAAGTTGGGAGTATAATTATAATGAATGATTGTTGATAGCGCAGCATAGTACAAAAGTCTTGTTAAAAGCGTCCCAGGTTTGATTCCCGGTTGGGTCGATTGAAAAATATTTCATGTTATTGTGGCTTACGGTAAATCAAATGAGTAGTGCTAATTTTATATTAATTTTATGTAGGAATTGAAATGCAGTTCTAATTCCCACGTATTTATTTGCCCAAGATAAAAAATAATAAAAATAGCAATTCAAAACAATCGTCGTTCGTCTACACGTCGTCGTGCGTCACACTCACACACTCTTCCTTCTCTTTCACACATCCTTACGTTTCGTTTCTCACTCATATCCTACATTTATATGGTTATTTTTTTATTTATTAACTACATCTGTCTCTACATTGAAGGGCATTCAACAATTACAATTATCAACCCGTCATTCAAACCTAAGCACTTAAAATGTGCTCAAAATAATTTCTGCTTTGTCAGTATAATTAATTACCTTTGAGTTTAATTAATGATGAGCAGCTGATTAGGGACTCACACAAGGGTTCGAATCAATAGGATAAAAGGAGTTTGTTCATTATTATTTTTTAGAAATGTTGATATAGATTATTTTACTGATATTTTTTAAAACAGTTGTGTCTAAAGGTGTCCCTTTAGAATGTCGCGGACCTCTTTAGTAATATCATTTTTGAATTAATGACGTTGCTGAACTAAGAAGAGTGTTATAGATTTATGTCTAGGGTAAGAAGAATATAATAGTTAACTGTCTTTCAGTCGTTGTACGTACGAAAGCAATTTAGTTGAGCACGGTAGCATCTTCCTAGTTATACATATTCTTCTAACTTGCAACGAAAATGTATAATAATCTGATGTCATAAGTATCAAACAATAATATTTTTTGAAATCGGTTCCAAACTCACGGAGTTTTGCTGTAAGATCAAGAAAACATACATTGGGAACCTTCTCCTTTTTTGAAGTCGGTCAAAAAGAATAGACACCAAAATAATACTCAGCCATAATCGTTCGTTCTTTCTTTGTATTCGCGCGGGCATCGCGGCGATCCCGTCAGGCACCGCGTGCTTTGAATTCACCCCTATTCTAAAGGGTGACGTCGGCACATATGTTTTTAACCAGGTTCGGATCTTGGAAGGGTCACTTTGTAATAGCCATAAAAAAAATAGAGAATTCCGTTTATGACTCACATAATACCACAATTTATTAGGACTAGGTTTTTGCTAAGGAGATGTGTGGTAGAAAAATGTGCTTGAAAATTTGAGTATGTTGTTATTGAAGTTTCCACCTACAAAATAAATAAAAAAAATTGTAACTAGTTAAAAATTCCTGAAAAGTAAAAAAAAACTCTACAATATGATTTTGACAACAATAAAGATTTTTTTTCCTTTCTTTCATAGTTTTGAAACTATTTGTTAAATACCTGTCATCTATTCTTTCGTACAGCTGCAGAATAAGGCCGCAGAGGCCGCGACCTCCCGGCGCCTGTGGCCTGGCTTTATGAATAGTGTGGATACTTCCACAAGAGAAATGTCCTGTATTATTAGCTGAAGTGTGGCCAGAGTGCTGCCAGCTGTTATTTTATGTTGTAACAGGGCAATAAAAGATATTTGTAAGTAATAAACACAGTTTCTGCGAATTGCATGTGTAAAGATGAGGTTAGATGTAGAGTAGGTACTATTTTGGCTAATAAGAGGGAAAAGTAGAACAAATTAATCATTAAAAAGTATTATCCATTTAAAGTTGCTTAAAAGTTAGATCTTTTTAATATTTGCACGCTTCCTAGTTCGAGCAAGTTTCAGTGAAACCTACCAAATCTTGTAAGACCACTTTGTACCTGGAATTACGCAAATAAAGCAATTTGATTTGAATCTATCCTTGAAACTGATATTAAGTAAACGAGTAGATACAGGCGTAGGTAGATTCTCAAGCCGTTTTTGAGCAGTCTTAGCGTACAAAAACAGAATTCTAAACGTCTAATCTCACAATCAGTCACTTATCCATTACTTTACTTATCAGAAATACTTATAGTAGTACGGACCAGGGACCTCTACCTACTTTTATAACATTTTATGCCGAAGATTCTAAGAAATCCATCATCTATGAGTTATTATGCCTAAGTAAAGACCCTTCAAGGACTGTGCCCTTGAAGCGCATGCGGTCACGCGCGTTAGCTGTAACACAAATGGTCATACCTCGTCGCCAAGCCCGCAGTGGCCAAACCACTAGAACCACTTGGCACGGGAACGTTACTGCATGATCCGAAACATACATAATAGGCACCTACGAAGTTGTATCAAAACAATACAACGTTGATTTAATATTTAAGACGTTTAGTATTTCTATGTAGGTAATATTGGTTATCTCGTCCATCATACCTCTTATCGCTTAGCTGATAAAAGAAGACCACACCTCAAGGAAGTTATTACTTAGTAGGAACTTACCTACAACTTCAGGAATCAAGAAAATTAGTAGTAGAACCTTACCTACAACTTCATGCAAGACAGCCCATCCTCGATGCCATTGTATTGTAGCCATTTATCTCGCAAAATTCAGAAACGCACCGCACCACAGATGTTTGTTCCGCCACAGTTTTATTCTTGCGAAAGACAACAAAAGAGAAAATACGTGAAGACATTTTGTGTTTCCGGCAATCTATACTCATTTTAAAATTCCTCGCAAGTACTTAACAAATCGTTTAGCAATCATAAAAGAGAATAGAAGTATGTTCGGCATCTCAAATTAAAGGACTGCGAGCAAAAGTTAAAGCTTGGTAGGCCTAAAGGATGCACAAAGTAATGAAAACCCAGCGGAATTGTAATGTAAAATAATAGTCCCTTTGTAAGAGATACTCATTCATTCACTGAACGCACAATGGCCACCGCAACTGCAATTACTTAGCCACAAAACTGGGTTACTTAAATTTAATGTTAGTTTAAATTGTACGGAAAACGACCATTTTTAAAGTTCAGTAAAACGTGCGAGCGGTCATTGTGGTGCGAATTTTGACGCGATGTTTTCGAATATTCGAGAGCGCTTTGTCTACGTGATTTACTAACAAGTTTAACAAATCCAACGTTGCACGCGTTGCTTACGAAGTTTTTGGTGAACCCGATTTTCCTACAATACTTTTACAAATTGTCTGTCTGAAATATACAGAAATACAGACAATATTGTTGACAAATTGAGCTCGTATCTATGTAGCTGTTTTTCGAAGGACTGACAACTATTTGGGCGTTCAAGGACGTTACTGATTGACGTCTCGGCCTAAATTGTTATATTGTCTGGGAGTAAGTAGTTAGGATGTCCGTGGTAACGTTTAGTAGGCCTGATGCACGAAGCACTGAAGAGTTGAATCCTGGAGAGTTGTAACTCTAAATAATAGTCCCTCATAATACATGATTTGCGAAAGATGTATGCGTGGATGCACCTTTATATTAAGTTCAGTTGAAGTTTTTGTTTGTATAACAGTGGTGTATCGCAATATCACGTAGGAATTTCGAGTAGCACTAGAAAAATTCTGTGTTGCATGGCACCCGCCACCGCCCCTAGTAAAAAACCACGGTCCATTTACAAATTACTCAGCGCGGAACGCTCAATAGCAGTGAACTAAAATTCGTGCGGCTGTATAAATTTGAATAAACCGTTCGAGATGTGGGGTGCCTTTGTAAAGGCACTCATTTTTCCTCTGCGGGTTTACACATGAAATTACTAACTCCTCAGTACTTTGACGGCGATGGAGCGTTGGATTTCCATAATTTCTTGCTTTGGTTCGGCCCGATCGGAGGATCGTTTCTTCGCATTTTGGTTTACTTAAATGATCTTGAATGCTTTTGAAAAGTCACGAAGTTAGCACGCATTTAGTTAGGAAGATTATTTATTTTTTTGTACCCACTAAGCCTTATTCATGCTGTTAGCTTCACAAGTCATAGATACAAAAGCCTTCGTTACTTATTTACGTCTCTATTTCATTCTAGAATACGTTTCAAATAACAACCTTTCAGACTTTCATACATGTAAATCACTTTCGACACCACAAATTGATTTACTGTTGTGTCTGGAGTCACCCCGTCAACAAATTAAAAGAAAATATAGGTCGCTTGCCACCAAAACATCGAACAATCACAAATTCGTTAGTGTGAGCCGTGTCGTTATTCTGTTTACGTACCGTGACGCGCGTTTTAACGAACAGTTGTGATAGACTTTCAACAAATAGCGTTAACAAGAAAATCGTCTGAAAACAGCCCTGGGCGCGGAATTCCGAGCTCTCCAACTTATAATGACATTTAGATATCCTTGTCATCGGCCAGGGGGAGGGGGACGGTCGCCCGCTCCAGAAATTATCGGGGAATATTTCTGGATTTCCAACCATTTGACATGTAATTTACTCGGCTTCGCTCCGAAATGATTCAAGGGTGTTATTGTCTGACGATTTAATGTTATTAGGAGTTCTCTCCACCATTCTTTTGGATTGAAAGCGAACGTCATTAGTGGGGATATTTAATTTGAATGTTTTACCGATAAGAGGATTTTTGCAGGCCGTTTCGGCGTTTCCAGAATAAATTGTTAGAATTTAAATCTTGACAAATGCGCCGCGGAATGGGACTCTGTCCGCTCAGAAATGCGAAGTTTTGTAAGTTTGCGAACTCAATAACTATAAACATTTAGAATTTAAATGATTCGCTAACTTTATTTCCAATGGCTGAGTTTTGTTTATTTGAACAGAGTTGTTTAAGCTATTGCAAGTAATATTCAATTCGTATTTCTTTGGTTGGTATTTGAATTTCTAATTTCAACCTTTCTCTTTGCAAATGTTTACTTGAATGTTTGTCACTAGAGCCGTAAATTGTCAAGAATGATCTTTTAAAAAAGATTATCAGTCGATTGTCATTTGTCACAAGGGTATTTCTTCGGAGGCAAAATTTTCGATGTCTTTGGGTATAGTTCTGTAACCAACTAACAAAATGGCATGCAATATTTTTTTTCGTATAGCTTAGCTATAGCCCTATCTGGCGCAAATTACATTTTTGACATAATTGCTGTCTTTATACAAAATAAAAATATTTGAAGTGTGATTCTCTGATTCATATGGTGTGTCCGTTAGCCATTTTTCGGAACAAAATGGTTGATGTAGCATTTTCCTTTTGATATATCAATATAAATTAAAATTATTTCGAAAGCTAATGAGTTGTCCTTCTTCAAAAAAAATGTGTCATAATTTTAATTAAGTTAGTTTGTTTGCAAAAAAATAAATAAGCAGTGTCCGGCATAAAATACTGATTCATATGGCGTGAGCTGTTCTTGACCATAACTGGTCAGGTTTTAATCATGAGAGTCTGGTTTCTGGCGTGGAGGCAAGCCCATCTTGCAACTGATGAGCTAGAAGGCAGACGTGGAACTGGTTGGCTTAGAACCCGGTGTAACGAAGGCAAATACTTGATTCATCTGTGCTTGGTTCAGGTGGCATGCTGATTACAATGCCTACTTTATAAAATTATATTATTGCAGTAAAAATCTAATCTGTCTTTCATGTGATGCTTTTGGGTTATAGATTCATGTAGAAAAATGAAAACACTGTAGTCTGTATGTATGACGAGTTTTGCTCGATTTTAGGCAAAAAACTGATTCATCTGTGCGTGATTCATATGGTCAGGGCCCTATATGAATCATAAAATAAATTAGTTTTTGATCTATCAAGCACCAAAAAAGTGTTTATTAGCTAAAAATGATATCCCAGAGTAGACTGCATCTCACTTAAGACCAGGTGCGATTGCGGTCTTGTTATGAATAAAAAAAAATCATCATAATTTTTATACGTATGAATAATGTATGTGTTTAAACAGTAAATAAGTAGCATATCCGTTAAGCTAGCAACCATATCACAAGCATATTTGTTATTTTGTGGCTAAATGGCGCTGTATGAAATTGCCCAACGATTATTTATTTTTATTATTATTATTTCAGCTACACTTATGGCGTCCATAGCACATAATAATATACTGATGAGCATAGGCCTCCAATGATTTCGAGATTAACTGACTGCCATTGCCACAACCTCTATAAGCTCATCTCACCTTCTTCACCTTGTGGGTGGACGTCTTAACAACGATAGCTTGGATAAGTGATACAGATGAGTAGAGTCATCTAAAATACCTTAGTGCCATAAGATGAAAGTCTACATCCAGTGTGTGTTATCAGTGATGACATTTTGTACTGAAAAGCGGCCTCTCACTACTATGGAGTGGACTATGCTTGGTTTTTTTTTATGCAATCGAATCTGAAATGAGGAGATGCATAAACGATCTAAAGTCGCATGGTGGCATAGTCCGATGTTTTAGCAAGTTGAAGTGTTAATGGGCAGGACACATAGTATGCAGAACTGATGGCCGATGGGATAGCAAGTTTCTGGAGTGGAAGCCACGTGCCGCTCAGTGTAGAACGTTCATCCACAGGAAGGCGCTGGATGCAGGCCGCTACTAACCGGTCATTATGGAAATTATTGCGGGAGGCTTATGTTCAGTGGTGGATCCTATGGTTGAAATGATTATGATGATGACAAAATAATATATACTAAAGTTTCAGAAAAATGTTTTTCACGAATTATTGTGGAATTCGTTGCATTTTTTTCTCGTAATATTTTGATAACTGATATTGTTTTCATAACAACAGATCATTGTTTTTGTTATAATATGATTATTTTCTTAATATAGAGCCAATTGTACATAAAGATTTTAAATTTTATTTCTATTTTTGATTAATATGTAACAAATTCTGATTCATATGGGCACAAAATATTTAAACGTCGATATCTTGAAAACTGCTTTACAAAAACGAGTCCCTCATCCACATATATGTTATTGGGTGTACCTATTATCATATGAGTCTATGTTACAGACCTAAAATTGAATTTGAAATTTATCCATATGAATCAGCCGAAGAATGCAATTTCGAAGAAGTGCCCACAAAACATTAGGTACTACTTTTTATTAACGAGATCTTTCGAAACAGGCCATACATGAAAAGGAACACCATGCACATTTTCGTATGGTTCTGTAACTTCTGTATAAAGCGCGCAGCATCGCATCCCCGCCCCGGGCGACACGTCCTGTTTGCCACTATGACGTCACACAGCGTCGCGTGAAAGGACACGTCACAACAGCTATGCTTGATTATGTACTTCCGGAGCTTGCTAGCCTTACGTTGTACGGTTATTGCGAATTGCGAACTAATATTGTGTGAAAGTAGCTCCGTCTGTCTATTCATATTGCCTTTTCGTGCCTACGCCTAATTTTGAATAGAGATAAATTGGACCTTGGAGAAGAGCATACGAATTAGATTATTCTGGCGAATACAAAATTATAAGGGACGAAAATATGTATGATGTAGGTACTGACATTAAGGGTCATCTCTAAGTAAAAATCTCCAACTGCCTGCCTGTATAATGCCCATAAAAGTATGAACTGAATTTTTAGAAGTAATTAATTGAAAATCGGTTTAACATGTCATCCTAAAAACACGTAGTCTCTGCTGGGATTAAAGTTGATTAATTAAGTTTTTGTACAGCGACAGCACATGAGACTGTACATTTTTGTTGGAAAATAGCTCATGTTACAACCAGATAACATGCCACAGCGTTTACCTTGATGTGCTTCTCTACATGTAAGCTCCATTGGGGTTTCATTTTTAAAAACTCGAAAGCCACCTAATAATTTAAGTGGCGAATTAAACAGCTTTGAGTTGTGGTGTTGTCATTTTTGACATAATACAGTTTCCATCCATTCCAAATTCACAAACATTACTATGAGGTCTCACAGTGCGCGTGGACGCACAGGGTGACACACGAACCGATCATAGAGCTCTATTCAACGCTGTGCGTTAGATTTGCTGCTTCACTTTAGCAAGCATCGTTTGTGAATACGGGTGTAAAAGCATTTGTCCCCACCCCACCACAGCTGCTGATAGATCGACTCTACACTCTTTTTTCGCTCAAAAAATACAGGTATAGATGGAATTGAGACGATGACTGCGTAATGAAAATGAAAGTATTTTTTTTCATAATCGAATTACAGTATTACGTTGAGTTGAATAGTCGCGTGTCGTCACTTTACAGTAAAAAATCTACATAGACGTGACGTAATGCGCCATTTGAACTCGATGAAACTCGAAAAAAATAAAAAATACGAGTCTAATATTTTCTAATTATTATCTGTCTGACGGACAAATAATTGAAATTTTGTCGTCTAGCCTACGAGGTCTATCTCCAGTAGCTTGGTCACAGAGCAGCAGTGACAAGAGCTGTCAAACATAATTTTCACTGAGCGGGCGGTCTGCTGAACACTCGCTTAAAGATCATCTTGCTGCTCATCCTTCTATACAATAAATACATAACTAATAGTAGATACGGATTGTTCGCCGCTTAAGCACATTCGTTAAAGTCTCTAACAGAGTTTAATGTTAGAATTAACGTGTTGATGTTTCGTAAGTAAGACAATCTCATTCATCTTCTACTCTCTTACCCGATCAACGGAGGGACAAATGGCTGAAATTCAGCGGAACAGTCTACCATAAAAACATCTGAAATCACATAAACCTTTTCCAGCCATATTAAATTTTCTTCGTTCCATTCGAAGTGAAATTGTTCCACCATACTCAAGCCTTGAACGGTCTCAAATCTCAGTAGTAGTCCTTTAATGTCTTGACGTGTAAAATGTTTCTTGGGGAAGAAATCTTCTTCTAGTCTCTTACCACAGGTATATCTATATCTGTGTCTCTTAACGTCAGCTACAGATCAAATACCACAATACTGAAATTAAACGCAAAAATCTTCTTTTTCAGTCATATTATTTATTCTATCTATAATTTTCTTTTTCAGCCATATTTATTGTATATTCTCAGCTCCATTCGAAGTGACATTGTTCCTATACTCAAGTCCTCGAGAACGGTGTCAATGGTCCATGTAACCTTTCAGGGAGCGCAGTAATTCAGCTGCTTCAGTTAAACGCATCCGCATTGTTCCATCACACTCGTCCCCGGAATCAATTCCGGTGCCCGTTTGATTCCAGCAGGGTTGCCAAGTTAAAACCGAGAATTGTTTTTCACTGGCATTGTAGATATCGTTTCACTAAGATTTTGCCAAACACGGAAGTCAGATGTTCCGTTATTGCCAATTTTTAATAATACATTTTACCGGCAAGTGTGCCGCTCACAGAAGAGTTGGGAGAGCTCTTCTTCTAAATTATAGGAGTACTATAGACGGAGAATGGAATGCTTAAAGCTCGTCTCATCAAGCACACTGGTAATATTTTATGACTATAGGATTTTGTGACTGAAGGTATGATCAGGTAAATACAAGCGACTAAATGACCGCTTCCACAGGTAATAAAAATAAATCATAGAACATTTTGAGCCCACAGTAATTACACCGCATCGTTCTCTGGTCCATGTTAAAAAACGGAGTTAAATATTTCGCTAACATTTTACACTAGTTCCCACCTGTATTTTAACCAAAAAATCTGTAATTAAATTAACTTGGCGAACCAACCCTAAATGTCGAATGACAATCATGAAAAGCGCGCGAAACTGGCGCGAAACGCTTTCCGCGCGGGAAATGGCGGCGCGACATCACGCGACTGGTGCCATTCATTCGGCCATTTTGTTTTCACGATGCATCTTCGTGACGGTAGATTGAAGTATTGTATTTTCGAGGTTACGAGCGAGTACTGTATGTTAAATATGCAGATGAACTGCCTTTAGTATTCCCATAAAGCTTTACACATAATTTGTGAAATCATTACATAGCTCGTAGAGACGATGGCCGTTGGAGCAGAAAAGTTCTCGGGTAGCGACCACGAGCCGGAAGACGTAGCGTGGGCAGGCCTCTCACTAGGTGGACCGACGATCTGGTGAAGGTCGCGGGAGGTGCCTGGATGCAAGCGGCGCAGGACCGGTCTTTGTGGAAATCCTTGGGGTGACCTTTGTCCAGTCAGTGGACGTCTTTCGGCTGAAACGAAGGAACGAACGAACGATGTGAAATCAAACTCAGACTCGAGAATTATAGGATACAAGCAATCCTTCATTATTTTAGTCTATCCTTGGCGCTAGGTAATTTACGTCTTATTGTGTTTAGCATAGAGAATAATCTAGCATGAGCGAAAACTTTTTCTCTACTTTTCAGGCAATCCTTATAAACTTCTTAATAAATACAATTCCTTTTATGTCTCTATTATTTAAAAAAATGTTTTTCATTGTTACTTAACCGGTATTCCCTGAAAATAAACGGCGTCATCATGACCTATTTCTGAGCAAAAAATTCAAACAGCCATTCGCAAAACATCATCCCCATTTTCAATTTCGAACTAATTCCCTCAGTTTTTATGGTAGAGCAAATGAAGATGTTGATTCCAGCAATCTCTGAGACGTCCGATACAGGCGCTTATCTGATAAGCAGTTTTGAGACGGGGAAAGCCGTGTTCATATCATTTAACTCGACTTAGCGGCGTTTTGCTCCGTTTGCTCGTTAGACTGAATGCGCAGGGAATTGGATATCTGTACCTCTAGTACGAAAAACTTTCGAGTTCGTTTCGTTGCGTATTCAAAGTGTCATCGAAAAATTTTGTATGAAAAATTAAACAGCGCCCCCTAGGGCGGCTATAATATAGGGGGCGCTGTTTAATTTTTCATACAAAATTTTTCGATGACACTTTGAATACGCAACGAAACGAACTCGAAAGTTTTTCCTACTAGAGGTACTGTAGCAGTAATTTTGTGATTATGTGTTAATATTACACGTATTTAATGTATTCTGATTATGGGATATAGACTATAAGGGATAGATAAGGGAAACTAATGGTTTAATTGCATTAAAAGGAAAGTGGAAAATTCGAACCTAGTAACGATTATTTTTATCCACAAAGAGGAAGCTCTTGGCCTGTATCTCACCTGATGATTTTCTTATAATTATTTTTTTTATAATCAATTTTTAGATTAATTAAATATGAAATTAGTACCAAGATACAATTAAAATACAGCTACAATTTATGACAAAGACTAAATATTTTTAAGATGTCTCCTAATAAAGCGACGAATAAATCTTTTTATTTGTATTTTCATAATTTTCCTAGGTGTGCATGATAAGTTTTATCTTTTAATACTTTAAAACTATTACATAATATCACAACTTTCATTCGTGATTAATTAGCAAAAATATTAACAGCGTCCATTAAGGAAATAGAAATGTAGTCGTACAGCAAAGTTTGTTCATCCAACTGAATATTACGCGGGAAGGGTACAAAGATATGTTCGGTAAAGTTAAACGTGTTTAACCTGCCGTGTCCTTTAGAGTATCACTGAAGAGTTCTAGGCTAACATTAACATTCATTTGCAATTTAATTAAAGTTCTTTCCAGCTCTGTAATCGAGACGACACAATAGAAATCAACTGCTACCGCGGTCTCATGCAACCGCTTGGTTCGACGGTATAAAATTAAAGTAACATAATTATTAAAAAAATGTTTCGTATTTAAAAAAAAAAGAAATCTGTTCCTATTTAACCTACAAATATAACACATTAAAACACCTTTGTACGGTTTGAAGACTTACCTAGTTCCTTAAAGAAACCAACCTTAAAATTAATATCTCCAAATACTTCCCGAACATCCCCCAAAAGTTTTGAAGCCGCTGAAATCGGAATTGCCGAATCGCATTTGTGTTAAGTGGTTTTTAAGAATTAATTGGTATCCGGATTAAAGGAAGCGTTGAAACGTTATCTCTGGATTAGTTGTATCAGATTGCTGTTTATTGGATTCCAACATTACGTTTAATGGTATATAAAGAAATCTGCTGGAGTTGGTCCCCTTTTAGGCAGTCACGTAGTTCGGTGGGTTAGTGACGGTCGAGCGAGAATGATGAAGTGTCATTTTTTCGTAATAGTGCTCATATTTATATGTGTGTTAATTTAGTCGTAATTTTTTGTCTTTGTACATGCTTACATACAAAATTAAATAACTTAAACATTTTTTGAATAAAAGGCCAATTGTTTAAACTCAGTGTCTGGTTTGCAAACAGATATATCCTGGAATTCTCAAATCTACAGTCAGTATTAGTGTGTATGTGGGGCATGATAAATGTTCGGGTCAGCACAGACAGACGGCTACGACTTTATTTGTAGAGAAATCTGTCTGAAATCTCGATAGGCTAACCAAGATTTTCGGATACTGAACTTACGTTTTAGTAATATTTTTAAAATGTTTGAAGCGTTTTCAAGTTTATTCAAATTCATTTATATCACAGAAATACACGTCAATTAAACTAGATTAATATCCTAAACAGCTAAAAAGTAAAAAAGCTATTAAGTAATTTTAATTTAAAACACCTATTTTTGTTAAAAAAAACACTTTATCCTCTCCAACCTCAACAATAAACTGGTGAGCATCCAAGGAACAAGGAAAATTATTACAAAATTAAATGGTTATAGGTATTTTATAATATTGATTTATTAAAAAAAATGTGGCATCACAACTCTCAAGTTTATCGAAATGTATTTCTGTCCCATGCATTCGTTTTCAAAGCCCCGAGGCAGTTCAGTCCAAACAAACAGACAACTTTTAAGTAGGTCATGAGTTGTGAGGATCTTCCCCTCAATTTCAATATCTGTATTAAATGTATCCTTTCACGGTACCAATATAATCACCATCATTATTTTCCTCTGTAATTTTGGAGCTTTTATGCTTGTCATGAAAAAAGGAGGTATGTTACTGAATTATTCTTTTTTTAAATTTTTAACCGATCTCTTTTTATTTTTAATCGACTTCAAAAAAAGGAGGTTAGATTTGTGACACAGATGTTTTTTTGCAGAAAAGTTGTAAAAAGTTCTGTTTATTGCCATGAAACAGACCTGCCTTTTAGATAGGTACTTTTTTCTCTTTGGATAAATAAGATCGTTTTCCCCAGATTTACCGGAATCACTCCAAAAGGTGTTGTAAAAAATAAATTGAAGACATCGGATACAGTTGGCAACAGGAAGGAATGAGCGGATCCCGAAGTTTCCCTATTTCCTTATCGGCGTTTTATAATTAACTTATTTTTCTCCGCGATGGCTGGGGTTCGGAGAAAACTGTATCAATTTATTAACAGGTTGTAATAACATTTTTTTTAGTGTGGCAGACTTGAGTGGGCGAGAGGAGTGGACGAAAACAAAAATCAGTGGACTGTAATAATTATATTGCTATTTTTAATTAAACATTGCTACAAACTACAAATCATCGGAATAGGAGCCTATCACGTGCTATCGCTGTGTGTTTTTTATGGTGTTACGTCGATCTAAATTGTGAATTACCTTATAGTACCTACGCGTAATCGTTACATGTTTATAGGTAGGTACTAAAAACAATCATCGATATCGAATGTTTGAATTCATTTTAACACAGCTTAGCACATTTTATGAACATCTAGATTTATATTTTTTAAATGTTTTTTAGAGAACTATGAAGACATAATGTGTGAAAAGCTTTTATAAACTCTTGTAAAGCATTTTCGTTTATGTGTTAGAGCTGTTTGTGTTATCAAATCGCGCTCTATTTAACCCATTCAACGATGAATACGGTACAGTGAGGTACAGTCACATTGAATATTTACTTCTCGTAGTAGGACTAAGATTTCTTTTCGAGTTGTCGAGTTATGTTTTATTAACGCTACCTAATGTCAAAGCTACATAACTCGCTCAATGTCGAACGAGAAAATGGTTACTTAGGTACTTATCCTACTTCACAGGATCGAATATGATAAATCAATACAAACAGGAAGACTCAACACTTCCTGGCTGCTCTATTACACGTTTTCTATATTTTCAGTAACAAATATCAGCATTACGAATCAAGTTTACATTTTGTAGTGTTAATCTGTAGAAAAAAAAAAGAAAAACCAATAATTCAATAAAAAGCAAATAATCACCATCGTCATCATTATCATTAGGTCATCCAGTCTCCGCTGCAGAAGCACGACTCTAATTTTACAGTGGCTGATGGAGGATTTGACCTCACACTCTATACGCCTGGTTAGACGGCCTGGGAAAACAATTGAAACTAATTGTAATTCTATTAAATGGTAAGGCTAAGTCACTGGTACAAAATGGTCGCCCGCCGATCGGGCGGTTTTCGCGCGGGCCGAGGGAGGCCGATTACAACCGCGCCCGCTGCGGGCGAAAACCGCGTCGTGAGTTGTGAATTAGTTTTTAGGGTTCCGTACCTCAAAAGGAAAAAACGGAACCCTTATAGAATCACTTTGTTGTCCGTCCGTCCGTCTGTCAAGACCCTTTTTCTCAGGAACGCGTGGAGGTATGAAGCTGAAATTTATATCAATTACTCAGGTCTACTGTCCCTTGAAGCTGTGAAAAAATCAAACTTCTAAGCCAACGCAATCAAAAGATACAGCCGTTTATGCTGCAAATTTTCGACACTTGCAAGGGAATCAAAACCTACAGGGTGCTTCCAGTGAACTCAGAATCTTGAAATTTGGTACGAAGCAACGTCTTATAGCATAGATAAAGGAAAAATTACGAAAACCATAAATTTTTAGTTACATCACATAATTTTTTTTTTAAATAATTTTAAACTTACTACCCATTTCTTCATAAACGCGTAGAGCTATTAAATTGAAATTCATACCAAATACTCAGGTCTATAATACCTTTATGTTGTAACAAAATCAAACTTCTATGTCAACGCAATCAAAAGAAACAGCAATTTAAGCTGCATATTTTGAAACTCGCAAGTACTCGCAAGGGAATCAAAACCTAAAGGGTACTTCCAGTCGACCTAGAATCTTGAAATTTGGCATGAAGCAACGTTTTATAGCACACATGAAGGAAAAATTCCGAAAACCTTAAATTTTTAGTTACATTACAAAATATATATTTTTTAATAAATATAAACTTATGAATTTCATTTTGCAATAAAAATACCATAGTTATGACTCGATTGTCGTAATGAAAGAACTTTGTAAACCTTGCAGGTTAGTACGGAACCCTCGGTGAGCGAGTCCGACTCGCACTTGGACGGTTTTTACATAAGTATTTGCATTCTACAGAAGCTGCGGGCCCGCAACCGCCGCGGGCGCGGGTGAAAATCGCGCTATGAGTTCTTAGCCTAAGTGTGAATGTAGGTATCACCACAGAATAATAATAAGTACTACGTACAGAAGTTTTACTTCGCGAAGGTATTTAAAAAAATGTATGCTCAATGTCATTAACAATATGGTGTAATTTAGCCTGTCTCAAGAGTCAAGCACCATTTTGTTGATAAACGTCAGTGATCGGCACTGCGCCGAAGCTATAGGGCTGACTTCGGTAAAATGATGTGACGTGCGGTGCCAAACTGCGGAAAATGGCGGAGGAAATACATGAATTATTAGCATGAAATATCATGCATAATATTAACTACTTATTTACCTTTCAGTGTCTTGAGGCAACTTAAAAAAGTACATTCTGTGTTTTTATTATTATTTAGGCAGTAATAATACTGCAGAGTATTTAGTAATTTTCTTTATTTTCTTCCATCATACACAAGAATACGCGTGCGTGAGTCAATGTTTGCTCGTATGTGAGGCCTTGTCGAATAGTATCCTATAGGTGGGCCATCGTGCGTGTTTTGTTTTCGATGTAAACTCGCGGAGATGAACAGGCCTGGTATCACTTTTAAAACGTGAAGATTAATAATCGTCGCCGACTGTACCACAGCTCTCCGTAAAGATATTCAGTCGGAAACTTCGAGCGGCACAGGTGTCGATCAAGACGTTAAGTCGTTCTCAAGTCATGTCCGTAACTTTTGGCGGTGACGTGGTTGAGTACGCTGTTAGGTTAGTGGGGCTTACTTCGCCTGTTTTTACGGGCTTATCATTTGACGCCTTAGGCTGGGTTGCACCAAATTTCTTTAACTTTGACAAACGTAAAAATCTGTCAAAGTTCATACAAAAATCACCGGTTATCGTTATAGTTACGGTCAAAGTTAGGTGGTGCAACTCAGCCTTAGGGTGTGTGGTGTCTTAAATAAAACACTGATATATGTTCACTGTGTAAGCTAGTGCAAGCACTGACGTCCGTCCCGTGTGGCGGCCCGACTCGACTGACTCCCCACCGCGCCGTACTAGTCAGTGTTGCCATAGCGCACACTCTTTATTTGTATAGTAGTACACCACATCTCTTCCTTATTTTATTTGATTCGAGACAAGCTATATTATAATTAATACTACTACTAAATTAAGGTACATTGGTTTGTAATAACTAGTAAGTAGGTACTTTCTATAAGCTTGCAAATTATACACAAATATTTTGCTTATTCAATTTCCTGACACGTTACTCATCTTCCTTTCAATTAAATTGAAACAAGTCAAAAGGTCAAAATATTCAACCATCTTTGGACAATAGCCCATTAATGATCTGTAATACTTAATTAGTAAGTACTTTCTATGAGCTTACAAATTACACATAAATATTTTGCTTNTTTGTTTATTATTCCATATTAGCAATTCACGACTTGCTTTGTTTATTATTCCATATTAGCAATTCACAACTTGCTTTGTTTATTGTATATTAGCAATTCACGACTTGCTTTGTTTATTATTTATGATTATATACCCAATCAGATTATCATAATTTCTTGACAATACACTATCTTGTCTCGTTTTATAGGTAGCATTGATGCAAACAGGAGGTAACCTACTCATATTACGTATATTTCATTGTAGTGAACCAATTTAATTCGTTCAGGAATACGATCATTGTTTTAATATAAATTATTTAGTTCGATAAGGAATGATGATCAAAACGAGTCTCAGTGGCATTCCAAATTACAGTTTAAATAGGTACCCTTCAACTGGTGGGCAGACATACATCGTCTGCGTCAAAAGTCGATAACTGGCGGGCAGACATATTCTGTCTGCGTCAGTTTGGCTCAATAATGATCATGATTTACTTTTGGTAAGTAACGAGTTTGTTAATCAACATAACATCTGTGACTCATGCGTACGCGCAACAAAATCAAAATCAATATTACTATGGGTTTGTAGGTTTGGTATTGTTTGTAAAATTAAATATTAATTGACTTGATGTCGATAATAATAATGATTTTGATAAATAATAATCGGCAAATAGACTGCGAATGTACATTCTGTAAGTGTAATGATTGTAGCTACCTCCCTTTTATTTTATTTAATTTATTGGGTATATAATCATTAAAATTATTAATTACTCACTTTTATCCTCGTCGCCAATGTGGTGTCTTAAATAAAACACTGATATATGTTCACTGTGTAAGCTAGTGCAAGCACTGACGTCCGTCCCGTGTGGCGGCCCGACTCGACTGACTCCCCACCGCGCCGTACTAGTCAGTGTTGCCATAGCGCACACTCTTTATTTGTATAGTAGTACACCACAGGGTGGGTTGCACCATCTTACTTTAACTTTGACAAACGTCAAAAATCTGTCAAACTCCATACAAAAAGCACCGGTTATCGTCATAGTTACCGTTAAAGTTAGGTGGTGCAACTCAGCCTATGAGTTGTAAATAATTATTTCGTACACTCACGTGCGGTATTTAGAGCGAATCAAGTTAGTTGCCTAAGTATACAAGGTTTTTTTTATTCTCGTAGGTACTCGTCATTCCATCTCCACTTCACTTATATTTTGGATTTTTAGGTCTTGGGTTCGATTCCCTCAAAAGTCAAGAAAAATGAATGATGTTTGATGGTAGACAGAAATTTTGTGGGTTATTTCCGTTAACATTTCAAATTAGGAACAGGGAAAATAAATATAAATTTTCCAGAGAATCCTAATGTTCTCACGGAAGAACAATAAAAAGTTGACCTACCATCAACAACGTTTATTTTCTCGAAATAACAAAGCCTAGATTTCCTTTACTTTGGCATTTCTGTGAAGTTAACAAGATTTTGTAGCGCGAATTCTTTGCGTTATAAGTGAAATAAAATTTATTGTTTCTGAAATTAAACACTGGCTGGAATGAAACTGGCGCATCTTCGAAGGCAGGTTTGAAAACTAATAAAAAGTTATGAACCAAAGAAGAAAAAAAATGTGTTTGTTACCATTTCCTTTGTACCGTTAGAATCGGTTTAACCTTCAAGACGAATTTCCTCAATGTATCGTATTTATTATACTAATAACAATAATGTATTTCTCCATCAATTGTATTATTACTTTGTAGTACTTAATAAAATGTGGTAGGTAATGTAAGAAGTAATTTGTAAATATAAATTAATTCAGAGGTTATATTCTATACACGCATGGCATAATGTTCCCCTGTTCGAAGTCTTGTGTTTTGAGGCTCTATAGTGTGCCAGGCTCCTTTATAGTAATTTGTTTGCTTTTACCATGGCGGAACTCCGCCATTATTGTCCTCACTTTGTACGCGAAGTTCACCCAACCTAGTTGACGGGGTACAAACCAGTGAATAGTATGGCCATGCTACAGATAGATACAGTAAGCTCAAAGCTACAAAGATTATTCGACATAACCTTAATACAATATTTTTTGTAAAAAAGATCTTAATATTACATAATGAGATGCCAAATGTTAAAAAAGAAACGCAAGTGGATGTCATTTCCACCCTGTTCACCTAAACCAATAAATACCTACACCTATATATTTTGTTACGGAATTACGCCTTTGGATTCTCAAGTCATATCTATGAAAAAGAAGAAGAACCTTTTAGTTAATTGTATTTTAATTATTGCAATTGTGATCTGGTGAAGGTCGCGGGAAGTAAATATATGCGGGCGGGCAGCTGAGGACCGGTTGTTATGGAAATCCTTAGGGGAGGCCTGTGTCTAGCAGTGGACGTCATTTGATTGAAACAAACGAAGGAATGATATTTTCACTGAATATTTCCATGAGGCATGTCGGAAAGCAATATTTTTGGTGTAGGCTAGATCAAACTTCTTCACAAATTGCTCACAATGATCTTTGCGGCAATGTATGTAATAACAATCACTATTTCTTAAAAAAAAAACTTTGTCTTACAACTTCACTTCTGACCACATACTTACCTACCCTTTTCCCATGGGGCTACTGCCATTCCCTCCTTCTCCACTGCGTTACAAACTAGTGCATAGTGCAGCCAATATCGCGGAGAGGGCTTCAAACACAATTATGAGCTGCGCCCCAGGACAATCGCCTATTGCCTATAACTTTCATATGTACCTATAAGGCGCTCGTCGCTTGTTATAGAATTTTCTAGTTGCACGCGCTGGGAACAAATGAGATATTAATTCTGAGATATATGAGCGCCTTGTTTATTGGATGCACGCAGAATATAAATTGGTATGGGTTATAGGTGGGTTTTGTTGAGTATATTGGAGGACAATACGAGTACTATCGTGAAGCATTTTCAGACTTGAGTTCACATCGCCTTGAGGTAGCTAGGTAAGTTACTTGTTATGAAATTTTCAATATAGTAAAAATTCAATATCAAAATGTTATAAAATAATGAATTGTCAAAAAAGGGACATTTACAAAGTTCCCAGACATTGCTGTGTCTAGCGAAAATCAGAGATACTAGACTTTAACTTTGTATCGCTATTGACTTATTAATTTAATATTAACTTGTTTTCAATACAGCTGGTAGAGACAAAAATACATTTAAAGTCATGTGATAAAGTAAAAAAAACTATCGAACTCAGCACACAAATAAAATTTTGAATCTGTTTTGGGTTGTTTTTTAATCAATGATGACAAGTCTTGTGTTATTTTCTTAAGGCGGCGAAAATGAAAAAAAAAAACAAAAGAATTCCTGACCTACGCGTACACTACTGCTTGACCCTGTCAACCAATATGCTGTAGGTATGCAAGTCCAGTTACAGCGCGGCGCATCAAAATTGGCGGGAAAAAGACTCCATTCCTTTAACTCTACATCAACGCTCACGTTAACCATAAACAATAACCAAACCCTAAAATTGGCACCGTCAAAACACGCGTCCCCTCCGGAACGCACCCCATCGTCTGGCGTTGCAGTGGATTTCCCCTGGGTGCGATGGGGAATGCACTTCATGTACGTTGTATCGGGAATGCGAGGTCATATTGTGAACACTGTTTTACGGTGTTCGGTATGGGATGAAATGAACTGTTCACTGAGTCACACGGCTGCAGATCATAGGACATATCCTTGGGGGACGCCTTTGTCCGGCTGTGGACTTTATTTTTAAATTTGACTGTAAGAAAGTATAGTAGGTATTAATAGCTACTTAGTTTACTGATTCTAGCTTTATGTCATAAGACTCATAAGTAAAGCCAAAATATGATCTAAATTGAATAAAATATTTTTGATTGAATGCTTTTAGTATTAAATCCACCCTTTCTACGTTATTTATGCAATAAAGTATAAAATATAATAAATAAAAATAAGAAGGAGAGCTTGATAAAGAGAAACTAAAGAATTAATCGTTAAAAATGCGCCTGCACATCCAAAAGATATGCTTTTATTTGCAACCAAGATAAAATGAAGGTTATTTATGGTAATAAGATATTGATGGATATTTTATGAAAAGCTACTAAGAAAACCGACAAATATAATTTAATTTTCGGCCTCTTGCCTATAAAGTCATAAAAGTTGGTTTAATTTTTAGTAGAGATGAGTTTTCTTTTACATAAACATACGCCCGTATTCACTCACAAACATTACTATGAGGTCTCACAGTGCGCGTGGACGCACAGGTGACACACGAACCAGTCACAGAGCTCTATTCAACGCTGTGCGTTCGATTTGTTACTTCACTTATGCAAGCATCGTTTGTTCGGGCGATATTTTTAACGAGGTGAGTGATAATCTCTACTTGGAACTATAAATTCGACTGTAAATTGTCCGTTCTGTAGGCTATTCGCGGATATCTAAATATCAAAGGGCTAAGTTGGTTTTCTTACTTGGTCCAGACGTTCTTGGTTGTGTGGGCTGAACACCCTTGAGACGTTGTACTTAGAAGACTAACAGAACAACCTTTACAGCCAAATAACTGTTTTCGAGCAATAATTTTACAAGTAGGTAGCAATTAAGCACAATAGTGAAGTGAACTCGTATCGGGACCACGGGAGTGCAACATGAAATGAAATTGAATGTTCGAACTTCGAAATGTAATTATATCGTTTATTATACCCAGTGGCGTAGCGTGGCTTTTCGCCGCCCGGGGCCGTTCGGAAATCCGCCGCCCTTTATTTTAATTATAAATATTTTAAAGTTTAAATACAGTGTAAGTCACGTTAAAGTGTACATATAAAAATAGATGAAACTAGACCTGAGTATTTCTCAAAAAAAATGTACATTTTGAAAAAAAAAAAGTGTGCTTTGAAACAGTTCAAAAGTTTTATATTTATAAATCATCACACAAAAAAAACACACACACAATTTTGAAGGATGACTATTAATCTTTAAGATAACGAAGAATTATAGCTATAATCCTACTTATTACCAAATATTTAGATATTTTAAAAATAGTCCTTTTTTACCTTTCATACAAAAACCTGTTTGCCACCCTAGCTTTTTCATGTATTTTTGTTTCATAAAATGCGATACGTAACTAAATTATTGTAAATTTCTTTGTATTATCGTTCTACAGTAATCGCAGTTTCTGTATCAAATTGATTTTCTATGGGGTGTCATAATGAATTGGCAATTTAAAGCAAAAAAACAAAATGAGTCGCTCTCATTTACTATTTCGTTATTTACTCTTTAGTTACGATTTATTTCTACTTTCCCATGGTTTCTGAACAATTCCGTATTTATTTTACACGGACAACAATAGCTGCACTCTGAATGGCTGTTGGCCTGACGTCTCCGCCATTCTTTTGTTTTTTTAGGAATGCCGCCAAAAACCAATGCCGAAAGGCAAAAAGCCTACAGAGAACGACTCAAAATGGATAAACATGATGGAACAAAAATAATTTTATTAAAATAGTATGAATAATTACTCCCTTATTTTATTTCTAACCCCTTACTATTACCCCGTATTTGGGTGCATACTTACAAATATTTCGAATTGAATAAATGAAGAGCATTCACAATATTTCGCCAATGTATAACAAGCCTTATGGCCTTACTATTTCGTTACTACCGTTTCGTTACGTACATTTTTTTTGAGAAACACTCACCTATTTTTATCGACAAAAAAGAGGTCAAAAGTTTTTTGAGATTTGTTTTTATTTTTTTATAGATTTTTTTTTCTTCCAATTACTTATTGTAAAGAAAACGTAATAACTTTTAAACTAAGCGGTATATCCTGATAAAATAAAAACAGTAATAATGCTAAATAACAGGCGATACTAAAAAAATACATAAAATACACAAAAAAGGCCAACAAATAATAAAAAATTATACTTTTTTAAAAAATCTGCTTTTAAATTCGTGTTTTTTTGGTTATTTGATAAATATCTCCAAAAAATGCCCCAATAACAGGTAGTTTTTATTACTTTGTATTATTGTCAAACGTATTACCTTCGTAAAACCAAAAATCGCATGTCTCTATCCCTATCTCAACATTTGCTATGATCGTTTGAACAAAGGGCTGCTACAACATTATTCTCCGCTACAGGTAGAGACAATTTTAATTTTAAGCATTATTACTGTTTTTATTTTATCAGGATATACCGCTTAGTTTAAAAGTTATTAGGTTTTCTTTACAATAAGTAATTGGAAGAAAAAAAAATCTATATAAAAATTTAAAAAAATCTCAAAAAATTTTTGACCTCTTTTTTGTCGATAAAAATAGGTCTAGTTTCATCTATTTTCATAAGTACACTTTAACGTGACTCACACTGTATTATATTTTTTTAAAGATAAAGATAAAGATATTTATTTACATAAACATGTGTGAAAACATATTACAAAGCAACATGATTTGGTCTTACAGTTTTAACAGGTGATAGGTACAACATGTTTTACCAAGATATTGGCATGTAAATGATATGTCAAGTAAGAATGTCAAATAATACATTAAAATTCATAATAACAATAGGTACATCTGATAATTGATAATAAAAGTAAAATTAAAATTAGTCAAATTTTGTCACTCAAGAAGTCTTGTACAGTATAATAGGCCTTGTCAATTAGAAAATGTTTAAGTTTCTTTTTAAACATAACATTATGTAATTGTTTCAAGTTTTCTGGGATTTTATTATATATTTTTGGTGCCATACAGATAATACTTTTATTTAATAATGTGGTTTTGGCCAAATGTAAGCAAAGACGGTCCCCACCGCGGCGATTACGTACAATTACATCAGACATTCGAGGAAATAGATGGGGATTGCTTTTAACAAATAAGGCTGTTTCAATGATGTACAGAGACGGAAGTGTCAGAATCTTATGCTTAACAAACATTGGTTTACAGCTATCAGTGACTTGAAGTCCAAACATAGCGCGTAGGCATCGTTTTTGAATTTTAAATATTATTTCCTTGTTGGTCGAGTTACCCCAAAAAATTATGCCGTATCTTAAATGAGATTCGACTAACCCGTAGTAAGCAGTATTGAATGGACTTTAGGTACACTATTCACCTTATTTGTTGAAAGTCAAAATAAACTACCACGCACTGCTTCAGAAGGAAAATACATTAAAGAGAAGCAATTGCTTGAAACCCACAGGAAGTTTGATTTTCTTAAATAGCTCAGCTTTATTATGTAACACTAGGTGTATAACAATAAACAATAATAACAAGTATTAAAGTATTTATTTGTCAATTGAGAGTAAATATTATCTTAAATTATACAGTGTGAGTCACGTTAAAGTGTACATATGAAAATAGATGAAACTAGACCTATTTTTATCGACAAAAAAGAGGTCCAACGTTTTGGAGATTTTTTTTTAATTTTTTATAGAATTTTTTTTCTTCCAATTACTTATTGTAAAGAAAACGTAATAACTTTTAAACTAAGCGGTATATCCTGATAAAATAAAAACAGTAATAATGCTAAATAACAGGCGATACTAAAAAAATACATAAAATACACAAAAAATGCCAACAATAATAAAAAATGATACTTTTTGAAAAAAATCTGCTTTTAAATTCGTGTTTTTTTGGTTATTTGATAAATTTCTCCAAAAAATGCCCCTATAACAGGTAGTTTTTATTACTTTGTATTATTCTCTATCGTATTATCTTTGTAAAACCAAAAATCGCATGTTTTATCCCTATCACAACATTTGCTATGATCGTTTGAACTAAGCCTCTCCTCTATAAAAAAAAGAACTTTCATAGGTCCAAAATAGTTTTAAAAACTGCGCAGTTTTCTAAACTTTCATAATAATACAAAAAAACATGTACTTAATAGGTCATTTTTTTCTGTAATCGCTCCACTAAAGTGGTAAGTCGGAGATTCCGTTACATGTTTTTGACATTCTTAGGACTAATTAATGTATGCAATCCCCTAAGTTTACATAATGTAGAACACATTTAGAGACAATAACTGAAAAGAACATTTTTTATCCACAACGAGGAAGCTCTTGCCCTTCATCTGACCTGATGGAAACTGATGGATGATCAGCGAGTTTCACCCGGAGTAATCGCGCGCCACCGACACAGATTATATAGACTAAAGCCTGGTCCGTGAGCACGTAGAATTTTGTCCAATGACCCCAAGCTACCCATCCTTATCGCTCGCGCGTAATTATGTTGCTGTCGCGCTCGAACACTCTCTGCGGGCGCCCGTCGCACAGTCGCGACAGCAATATAATTACGCGCGAGCGATAAGGATGGGTA
The DNA here is from genome assembly GCF_004193835.3 of Ostrinia furnacalis. Classification (NCBI taxonomy): domain Eukaryota; kingdom Metazoa; phylum Arthropoda; class Insecta; order Lepidoptera; family Crambidae; genus Ostrinia; species Ostrinia furnacalis. The sequence goes on along the minus strand of NW_021137483.1, from coordinate 88,462 downwards.
GCTTGGGGTCATTGGACAAAATTCTACGTACTCACGGACCAGGCTTTAGCCACCGGCCGCCACAGATTACTTATTAGTCCGGCCGCGGCCGACCGATAGAGCCAGCCGCGCGTCGGCCGAGCGAGCCAGTCGCAAGCGATTATCGTCCTCTCTTGCGCACACTTGTGCGTTTCGTTTCGCTTTATCGGTACGTAACATATTACGACGCGATTTGGAATAACTTTTTTTTTCTTGTTCATGCAATGTTTTTTTTCTTATCCGCCGCCCCCTTTCATATGCCGCCCGGGGCCATGGCCCCCCCTGCCCCCCCCAAGCTACGCCACTGATTATACCTTTAAGATTTAAATAAGTAACTTGGCGATACATTTTCTTACTCATCGGTCTATAAAAAACAGAGTAATTTAGTGTGCCCCAGGGCCGAATAGTGGGCGGTATGGGATGTGTGACGAAATCGCATCGGTATCTGGGTCAAGATTAAGATTTAATACTATTTGATAATACACTTTTTTTCTCTTCTCTATTGCTGAATAATCTTTGACGAATGGAAACCAAGTAAAAATATGCGACATCTATAAATTAAAAAACGAAAAGGCGCGAAATACGCAAAGGCTTCAACCCGAGAACAGGCTGGCTGAATCAGAGGGATATTATACATAATGGGTAATGTCCTGCCACCACGTGCGAACTATTGGCTGCGAATGGTGAATCATATTGCTCGTCCAGTTGTCGCCAGATGACCGCTTCATTTTAGGAAACTGATTTATAAAATACAATCTAAGTTTATGCTGAAGTCTGTTTATTATGTAAGCCAGATTTCATTTCATTAAGTGTAAAGATTTTACATTAAAGATTGACAGAGGTAAGTAATTAATTGTAGTATGTACCTACTACCTATTTTACTTTATTTGAAGACAATCTCAGTTAGCAAAACTGTGTCACATTGATTGATACAGTCAGACTTTTATTCTAGGGATTTAATGCATAATAATTTTTCATTAACGATCGCAAATAAAACAAACTGTACTCTACATAAAATCCGTAGCATATTCGTAGCCGCTTTACTACGAGCTACGAGTGTCACAGTATAGAAAAAGAGCTTACTCGCAGTCGCAGTACGCTCATAGAGGCCGTTGACTTAAAAAATACTATGTAGCTCTCTCTCTCTCGCACATACATCGACACTCTTCCGTAAATCGAAATCAAAGCTCGTCGGGATTGGAGCACAGTGAAGTTCGTAAGCTCCCGAACCGTAGTGAAGTGAGAGGCAGATTGAGGTACGTTCGGAATACTTCGCAAGATATTTACGATTGGAATTTCCCTTTCTTTGAATAACTGGAAATAAAGGATTCTTCACTAAATTTATCAAATTAAAATATTTAATGATTCTTAAATTCAAAAAATCGTTACAGATTTTTGTGTTTCATATAAAATGAAACTAAATTATACCTAAAAATTGAGAGACAGCTGCGAACGATTCGAACAGATACAGTGAGAATAGTTTGACGTTGACGTATGTGTGGAACGCACCTGCATATGGCGGACGCTCAGTTTGTGTTTATGTCAATAAGAAACTGATTTTTAACATTTGCGCGGGTGTGGATTTAATTAAATATAAACCGATATGTGTTAGTGAAATTTGTGAATTGTGTATAATTTTCGTGATAATGGTTTTTGTTGGTGAACTTTTGGATGACCTCTTAACTACACTGTACTTTTAAGGGTATGTATTTATTTTATGTTTCTGGTGAATATTAGGATTTATATGATAAATTTAGGGTGCAGTGTAAGTGTTTAGGTAGAAAGTGACGCGGATGTTAATTTAGTTTAGACTTAAGTGTGAAATCTTTACACAAATTTACTATGTGTACGTATTTGTAAAAGTCTTTCCGAGGTTATCGCCAAATGATAACTTTTTGCTAATTATTACTCTCGCCTTCCACTCAAACTGCTACTTGCATTGAAACCAAACAGCTTCATAGCGAAACAATCCTATTCTATAGTTTCATTCATTCTTATCGACTTGCAATTTTCCCAAAATTGGTACTCCAAAAATGATCACTTACAAATTCTTACAAACATCTTGAAATGCACGCAAAAAATCTTTAATCTATGTTGTAATAAAAAGACTATCGTATTTTGTGAATAGGTAGGTACAAACTCCATTTACTGGGTTACATTGATGTTTCCAAATCAGTCTTGCATTTTATCCAGATTATCAACTCAAAGTATCCTATTATTTCTTAGTTTCAATAAGACAAAGATTTATGGCTTCCCCGATAAATCTTTCATTGACAACCTATTTATGGATCCGTAGTTATCACAACACTCACCACATGTACGAATGCTGAACTAACAAAATAAACATAATAAAGTAATAGTTGAAATGTCTACTCTTATGAGAACAGTGTGTGTTTATAAACGTGCACATGTGATCGTATGTGTATCCCATGATTCATAAACCATATGGCTGTGATTCGTGAATGGCATTCTGATCGAGTGTGAGACAAATATCTTTAGCTATTTTTGTTCAGGAAGTCGTGACATTTTAGAAAGAATGAATCAGGGACGATGCCATTATAATAATGTAGATATTTTCTTATATGGATTGAGATATAAAAACTTTGTGATAGATGACTTCAGAGAAACTTATGGACATTATTTGCATTAGGTAAATGTAGGCCAAATATTGGGGCTTTAACTGGTAATGCTAAATCAATATTTTAAGTCACATTATAATTTAAGTCTTAATATATTAATCATTGGTAAAAGTTGAACTTTCTAGCTTTAAAGCACTTAACCTTTAGACACTCATATTCATACTTTACATGTATTACTATTTTACCACACCAATTACCAATTCATTGAAATAATCAATAATGTTTAATTATGAATACTGGACTTCCTCTCCATGTGGTTATTGTGGTTTACAGTTATCACATTTTCCTGTAGCCATTATGGTAATTAATTTAATAATCAGCTTGTTAAAATTTTTGTTACACCATGTTAATTGGGGGAAAAATAAGTTTCAGATAAAAAATGATAACACACAATGTTTTAATAATTATGAGACCTTATAAGCTTAATTAGTAATTTATTTTAGTGTAGTACTAATGTGTCAATAAAAGTAATTTCTTATTATAATGTAGCCAGATACGCCAATTAATAAAGCAGGTTGAGTGGGTTATTGAACATTTTATTCTTGAAGTCTACTAAAATTAAATTTTCTCAGACACAATAATTTCGCCTTACATGTCTATTATTGTTTTTACCTAAACAGACTATATTTTGCTTACCTTTTTCATTGATAGCTAGATTTAATTTGCAATCTAGGAAACTGCATACTGGTTAAAATTTTTAATAGATTGGTACATGTATTTACAGTCTAGGTTTCTTTGATTCACACTTTTAAATTATATTTTCAGTCCACATGATCACTCCATTGTTTAAATTACAATGCAATGAAATCTATTGTATGTTTTTATACAGTTTGCTTTTTTATATTTTTCTTGGATTAGAGAAGCTAGATGAGAAGAATCTAAACTTGAGCCGACACATTTGTGATTGTCAATCGAAAGGTTAATGTTGTAATTATGATGCATCATTTAATATTGTTCTTTATAGCCTTTAAACTTTAATCTTTATTTTATTTATTTTCTAACTCATGAAATATAGATGTGGACGTATCGTAGACGAGATTCACAGTTTACATGGTAGCTAATTTGTCTTAGAGCACAGAGTCCTGGGGTCGAATCCCCGTGGGGTCTAATAGTTCCGTTTTAATTGGCCCGCGCCGGGATGCGCCGCGGCAATCCCGAAGCAAAAAATCTATTGTCTGGCATCTAGCTTGCAACATAAGAGCTAGTTTCTTACTAAGAGGTCATAAGATCTGTGTCGTCTACCATCATAATACTGGCTTTTGCCCATAGCTTCGCCCGCGTGAAATTCAGTTTGTCACAGATCGTTCTAAATTACAGCATATGAGGTAACAATAATGCTGTAAAGCTTCATTAAAATCCATTCAGTATGTTTTTGCGTGGAAAAGTAACAAAACACATCATCACAATTTTCATTGTGAAGCCCACACTGTTATCCTGATGATGAGTGATGACGATGATTACCTTTTAGATACAAACCTCCCCTCTCTATTTCACGAATGTAGGTTGAATTTAAATAGTTCGCGACCAAAATTCGATTAGATTAGGCGTGTAATCGTCTAAAACAGTCAGCAAGAGGTACTTTCGTATTGCTAGCGGCCGCCCGCGACTTCGTACGCGTGGAGCCCGTTTTACCCCCTTAAGGGTTGAATTTTGCAAAATCCCGTCTTAGTGAGCACCTACGTTCTTAAAGGAACCACCATGCAAAATTTGTGACTCCTAGCACTTGTAGTTTCTGAGATTTCGTGATGAGTGAGTCAGTCAGTGACCTTTCGCTTTTGATAGATAGATCTAGGTAGTTCCTACCGCTCTATAAATTACTAATGATTTTAGACCTATCTGCATATTTTGTAAACAACAGTGATAGTATCAACATCGTTTCCAGACCGCTGACCTTGAAACCGGTAGCGTAGCCCGGGCATTAGTGGGTCATTTTAATAGACCGTCCAATCTGCTATAATATGTTTGGATTGTTTTGTCACTCGCCATACCTATGAATCACGTCATTTTCTATATTTGATAGTTGTATGAAAGGCTGATGGGACAGCTAAGTTCTGGAATACAGGCCACGTAAAGTCAAGCGCCACGTAAAGTCTGGTGAAGGTCGCGGGAAGAACCTGGATGAGGGCAGCGGAGGACCGGTCATTATGGAAAGCTTGGGGAGGCCTTTGTCCAGCAGTGGACGTCATTTGGCTGAAACCTCAGATCATCTATGATCTGAGGCTGAAACGAACGAAAGTCAAGCGCTGCGTATGACGTCCACCCACAAGGTGGACAGAGGAACTGTATGCTGCCCGCTAGGTACCGGTCAATCTGGAAATAATTGCGGAAGGCCTATGTTCAGCAGTAGGTAGACGTCCTGTAACTGAAATTTTAATGATAATGATGAATAATTTGGTGGTATTTGGTAGATTCTAATTCTGTATTAATAATTTTCTCAAGAAAGTCCAATCGTTAAACGCTATTTATATCACGTAATAAATTGATAACCGACTAATCGGAACTCTAAGAATTTGATCCACGACAGTTTTTTCGGTAAAAATATTCGTGGAAAGTCAATTAAAATTATTAATAGAACGTCTTGGCTTCGCCGTTGCCTTCATTAGTTGACAATATAATTTGTCTGATACTGGTAGAATTAAAAATAATTATGGTTTCAACCTCACAGGGCTACAAAAATAGTATCTGTTATGTTTCCGTTTGCGAATTTTCTTAGTGCGTATTCGATTTGGAATTCGGATGTTTCCCGAATACCTCATCTTAAGGTGAGTATAGACACAGTATAGACTAGTTTTCTGTGTAATGTAACGTTCTTACGAATAATGATCTTGACACATGATACACTAACATTTCATGGAGCGACTCGTTCATCTATTACAAGAAAATGCTCTTAGCCTATACTCACCTTTAAAATGCGTTTATTTATGTAGGTATATTGTGATTATAAAGTCATTCGCAGAAGCTCTTTCTATGCACCCCAATACTAACTCATGTATTATTAACGCTGTCGCAGACTGAGACATTAATCAGCTGCCAACTAACACTCGTATAGTCGTCACGTCAGACTATAACATGGCTGTTCCAAAATCGCACTTAATACCACTGCATAAGAAGTCACAGTGTACAGCTTAATCTGCCGTCGCTGGTACAATGTAACGTGCAGGTTATCGTTATCAAGCTATCGAGTCGCGCCGGTTCGTTGACATCTCGCTTATCTTCATCTCACGAAGTTTTCTTATAGAAAATGTTTCATAGTAACCTTGAATTGAAATGAAACTGATGAATCTATTGTGGTTTAGTCGCGTTAAAGTAGTTGTTTTGTGTGTTAGGGGACAAAATAATTTTTGGGACGAATTATTTTGTAATCGTGCTTTGTTAATTAACAGCTGTCTGACGAATTTATGTTTAATTATGTCAGTATGAATGTTTTTTTATTAATATACATTACAGAATAGATCTAATACAGATGTATTCTTTGGTAATTTCAGGGATTAAGTCGACGGTCGGTCTGGACCTTAGTTATTTTGTGCTTGTCATGATAGAGGGCTAAATAAGTCTTTAACGGCACAGTAGACAGCACATCAGGCTATACATTTTCACTGCAAATTCGTACTTCGTTTCAGTCGTCAGTACGTCCACTGCTGGACAAAGGTCTCCCGCAAGGATTTCCACACAGACTGGTCCTGCGCCGCTCGCATCCAGGCACCTCCCGCGACCTTTACCAGATCGTCGGTCCACCTAGTGGGAGGCCTGCCGGACTACGTCTTCCGGCTTGTGCTTATTCCACCAATACGAGAGTTTATGAAACAGTGTTTATTTACCTTGATATGCGGTCTGTGTCTGTGTACTTTTTTCGTTCTCACATTCTGTCTGACCTTGAAATAAAGATATCGTTCAAGCCTCGCAGATATCTAAGCTGAATCTAGTCGAATCAATTTCCATTATAGGGTTTAGGAATCCCAGACAGTTCATTGACATAGCTACTACTCAGACCGAGGTTGTTTCTCAATGTTTCCAATACTTGCAAAGTTGCATTTCGACGGTGAAGTATCGATGCAGTAATCTGGCACGTGATGTCTAAATTAACTTGAATTTTAGCTTTAACGAAACAAAACACAAACTCCAATGTTAACTTGTTGTTAGTTGTCTGGCAGTTGGATAAGATAGCCAGTTTCTCTATGGTTGAGGATTCCGGGTGAAGATCGCTTCTACGGAAGGTCTGAACGTCATTTTCCATCAGGTTGTATGCAGGGCAGGCCAAGAGCTTCCTCGTTATTTCGCTATTTTACCTCCATCCTCCTAAGAAAGTACCTCAGGATCGTTCGTACCTTCTATTTGTGCATAATGTATAATCAACCAGTGATTACTCTGCGTCTCTAATTAATATTTAATTTACTAATCAATACTTATAGAGGCTTAGTCATAAAACAGTCAATTTAAATGCATGATAAAATAATAATGTGGCTAATATTGTGTTATTGAAAATGAGTAAAAACCAACATAAAGGTGAAATAAATTGTATGTTCTCGAGTGATGTTTACTTATAATAGCTCTCCCCTTTTATATCACTTCAAACATTAATTAATTTCTAAATAATTTTCAAATTGTTGTTTAGTGTGCAGACTATAAATGTAAAACCGTAATTATGATAATAACTTACTTACTTACATTCGCCATTGTAGATAGCTATCATTAGGAAGTTAATAATCAACATTTTATTTAATTGTTTAGTTATAAATTTAGACACTTAAATGTGTAGATGGTAGGTTTCAAGAGATCAAATATAAAATTCTGATAGAACAGTTAGTGAGCTCTTTAAAATCTTTACTCTCTATTTAGTAAAATGTTTTCCCCACATGGGACTCGAATCCACGACCGCAGGCTGGCGTTGTAATCCGACATGCGAACTACCAATCCAAGCCGTCAAAAGCATAGTGTTGTTAATAAACGTTATCGAGGGTCGCAGCGGGTTCGTTGACACCCTTATCTCTTAGGGCTACTTAGTACGCGCTTAACACCTTACATGCGCGACCATTGGATCCAGTGACCTTGTAATTACGTAATACATTATGGTGTTTTACGGTAACTGTGCTTACCATGATTTTACGTTAGGCAAGTCCGTCAAGAAATTCTATGAAGATTTTAGTTCTCAAAAGTAGCCGCTAGGGGCGCTGCACAATCGGTCATACATTTAATGTAATTTTTTTACGCAGTCGCTGGCGAACACACCTAACGTAAACTCATGGTAAGCACACTGAGAGATTATTTAATTTGGTTTTGTATTAGGTATATGGGATTCATCAATAAAATCAAAATGCACTGTGTTTAATGTGTAATATTATGCACAGTGCACGATTGCACACACTTTATTTAACCATTCTTGGCTTGGGGAAGCTCTTGGCCTGCATCTCATCTGATGGAAAGGGTGGAAGCGAGCTTCATCCAGAATCCTCAACCACACAGGAACTATTCTGATCTTCAGTTGTTGACTTATTAATGCTGTTAACATTGATGGCCACTGATCTAGTTAAGATGATGGTAGCGTTAGCTCTCCTGGCGGATTTAGAACATGCCCTACTACCACCAACCAAAACATGTTGTAAGCGGCCAAAAATGTTAGCTTTTTTAGGTGTGAGTAATACTCTACATCGTCTACTCTTCTAAATATAAACCATTCTTCTGTAAATAAATCTCTTCCGGCCGTAAAATAAATTGACATTGTTTAAATGCTATTATCCTAAGTGAATCCAAGTAAGTGATTTAAAAGTGCATCAGCATTACTGCGGCACAGCTACGGGCATCAATATAATTTTTATCATTCCATACCAGCTACAGCTCTGGATTTATTATAGGCAATTTGTTACAGCAATTGCCTCCGCGAGCCAGATTCTATCCTTATTATGATTCTGGTCTTGTTCATTTACAGCATAACCGACTTCGGAAAATGTAATAGCGTCACTGTTTTCCAACACCACTTTCAGGCTATTGAGGCTAATAAAGTGAGATTAGGGTAAACATGATGTGAAAGTTCTATTTTTTCGGGGTCGACGAACGTTTGACGAATATTTTTTACAACTTGCCCATTTGGCGAAGTGATGAGATGAGGTTAGCATCGATAATCGAGGATCCTTTTTGAGAAAAAGAGACATTAAAAATATTAGAAAATAGCTAAATAGCCGTTCATTCACTGCAGAATTGAAGCCTAGCTGTGGACTTTTAAAAAGAAAGCTTGTAAAAGGCCCTACGTGAAAAAAGTTGGCTAGTTGGTTGGTGGTAGGTATATACTAGCAACTAACAATGGCTAGGTTTCGAGCCAGAAAGAAATGGAAGGTACCTTTAGATTTTAGATGTCCATTTTAAGACAATCGACTATCGATGTTAGTGAGAATTAGGCAGGTTTTCAAAATTTGAGCTGTAGCAAGTATCGATAATCGATAGTGTTATTGACCCTACCTAGCGTCTCTAAATGATAGTTATCTTGCTGTATCCCATGTTCCGTCAGTATGGCATTATATGGACAGTTGCCAAACAGCGTCGGCCCATTTCAGATTTTTTTTTAGGCTTAGGGCCAAACTAATGAGGGTTTTCGCGAATGAAAAATCCGCCAGATGGCAATATGTAGACGCGAGGTCCAAATGCTGCATGATTGGTTATTTTTGACATGACATTGACAGATATGTCAAAATCCACCAATCACGCAGCAGTCAGACCCCACATCCACGTCCCGCCATCTAGCGGATCTTTCATTCGCGAAAACCCTCATTGTTAGACGCTCAAACCAATGTTTTTATTCACTTTAGGCAAAGTATTGATAATTTTTAACGTTATAAGTACATTATGGTATTCTTTAAAAGTTTTTTTAATGTCTTGTGTTTTCGTGGATGATTTACTAATTTTAGTAAACATAAACTAATGTTTTTAAACATAATCACACTTCCCCTGGGATTTTTTCAATCCAATCTAGTAGAGTTCATTCTGATAATAAATCAACGATCTAAAACATAAAATTGTTATTGAAAATGGCATTAGCATACTCAATCAAAAGCACGTTACCGAATGAAGCATTAGTGACCACTATTGTGTAGCTAGCTGTTGTTTATCCCATCAAGCCTTGTTGGAAATTCATTTTATGCTACAATTCTGTGGTAAACCTGTGACTGTGATGGTAAGTCCTTAAATCTCAACTAAGTATACTTAGTTTACCTATTACTTACGATCGAATCTAATTTTTCTCATATCAAGCACTCGACTACCATAGTGAGGCCCGATTCGAAACTTTTATCCGAGAATAACTCCTGGTATAAACTGGTACATTGACAGTTTCAGTATGGGAAATATGTCAAAATGTCGAATAACTGACGATTTATTCTGAGTTGAATATCTTACTAATATTATATGCGAAAGTTTGGATGTCTGGATGTTTGACGCTCTTTCACGCAAAAACTACTGAACTTATTTTTAATTTTGTTTTAAATATTTATAAATCAAAGTTCAAAATAGAGTCCAGGACCTTTTTTTCGCTCTGTACAATAATGACAATATCAGCCTACGTTGTTTTGTTACCAAGCACTGTATATGTGCCAAGTGGTAATTAATCGTGTAACAGATGCTGTTAATTAACAAAATCACAAAGTCAAATCCTTGTGTAGTATGGTTTTATGACAGTAAATAATTCCCAATTACTGTGTGAGCTAATTGGATTATAGGTCGTGTCGGAATACACGGACAGAAATGAGTTTTGTAGTTACAGTACTTTAATCTGGGCATTACCATTAACACAATAACCATTGAAGTTTATTTATTACTTTAAATAAACACATTTAAAAAATATGTTCTATTTAAGTAGGATATATCTAATACATTTATTATTTTAAATAATAAATAAAAAATAATCATCAATCAGAATCCACTTGAACTGTACTGTGCATTGATAACTTATCTTACTTTTAAAACCTGTGTAATTAAATAGTAAGATTCGACTGACCAGTTTAGGGGTGAACCAAGCAAGCTACAGTGTGTGTACCTCTGCACCCTATTCTATTTATATTTCAAATTATTATATCGATACATCAAAGTACTTAGGTATTGAACATTTATTAGCACGACACATTATTAGTCCTACAATGGTTCGTTTACCTTAATCATCCGTAAGGCATCCGAATGCAACTTCTGATTTGCATTCAAGGTCAACCACCTTCGTCTTTCCACTTCGATTGGTCTAAGTTTCAAATGATTATGGTCCTATGTCCTCTAGATGGGACAGAGGGCGTCCACAACAGTCCTCCATCGCGTTCGGTCCTGAGCTTCGTGTGATCTTGCTCCAAGTCTTGGCGATTTTCTTTGCAGTTTCTTCGAAGTTTTTAATAGAATACTCGTTTCATTATTGCGAAGGCAAGCTAGTGCATATAGGTAAACCACTTGCAATGGCTGCCGGCCGACGTCTAAACACCCGGCAATTAGTATTTTTTTCTCCTTACTAAAATAATTATTTGCGATTTTTTAAAAAGATTTTTATTAGTTTTTGAGTATTTATAGATTCACAACAGGAATCATTTGCTAGTTTGGATTTTGGAATAGCGCCTAGTTAAATGTCGAAGGTGTTTTTACCCGACTGCGCCAGAAGGATAAAAAGATAAAAACATTAATTATAAACATGTTATATCATATTGTTTACAAAACCGGCAATCACACGGCAGCATGCAAATAAAAACATACCTACGTGACAGAAATATAAAAAGCATTAAAATTGAACTCGTTATCGCGTGTAGGTCAAGTTGTGTTATCTCGTTTGTTACGCATAATTTGACGCGATGTTATGCGAATGTGTTGTGTTTATAAACATGACTGACTAATCACTACACTATGCATGTAGATACAGTAGCACCTCTTATCTATACTAATATTATAAAGCTGAAGAGTTTGTTTGTTTGTTTACTTGAACGCGCTAATCTCCGGAACTACTGGTCTGATTTGAAAAATCTTTCAGTGTTAGATAGCCCATTTATTATCGAGGAAGGCTATAGGCTATACAACATCACGCTACGATCAATAGGAGCAGAGCAACAATGAAAAATGTTGCGGAAACGGGTTTTTACGCGTACGAAGTCGCGGGCACAGCTAGTTTACTCATATGGCTTAGCGACTCAGCGTGTCTTGGCCTCCGATATCTGACGGCCGGTGGGTCGGCCCTAACACCGCTGGGGTGATGTGGTGGACACGAATCTTCGCGAGCTTGAGACAGGCGATTATTGGCGCGAAACTGCAAAAGACTGAAGTATCACCTCTCATCATCATTTCAGACATGAGACACGGGACGTCCACTGCTGAACATAGGCCTCCCCCAATGATTTTCACATCGCCCAGCTGGTAGCGGGGCCATCCTGCTTCCTTTATGAGGTCTTTGGTCCTACTTACTTAATCTACTAACTTAATATTATTATCTGTCTTGTGTTGTGGGTGGACGATGTCTCACGATATACGAAATTACGATATATTCACCTGTGGCTGGAATAACGATGATAATGATCTAGAGATTAAGTATTTCACCACCTACGTTGGTACAGTACTAATGATGGCATATCGAACTAAACTGTTGAACGTTATGTGTTTCATAGGTGTAGAATTGTAGAAGGCGCGCCTTCTGGTCCGTAGTGTTTTATGACAGTTGATAATGCTAGATTTGGCGCGGTGTAAAGTTCAAACACTGCCAAAACATTATTAGTGGGAAAACCGCGATTGATGAGTAACGTGGTATTCTGTGGTTGCTTTGTTATTGGAAAATGACGGCCTATAGAATGTACACGATATTTAATTGTCAAGTTTGTTCCAAAAAGCAACAAACTATACCCATGATATTAGTACGCGTAGAATTCGTTTCCAATTATTATCCGACGACTAGTTTAAATGGAAAGAACTGCTTCCAGCTGAGAGTTCGACCTAAATAAACTTTATTTCCCACCAGGATATTTTGAACTGATACTGAATTGTAACCCAGATTCTAAAATATTATTTTGTAGTATTTGCGTATGTAGTAAGTAATAATGTAGTATCGAATTATCTACTTTTAGATTTTTTCTAAATAGAGACAGAGAGAGAGAGAGAGCCAATAGATAGATGATAGAAGATAGATAAAAGTAAACTTTCAAAAAGTCAATCTTTAAAAAAATTATGACTTCTTTTTAACACTCCACACAGCTCGTTTACTTTTTAGCTCTTGCCTTTGTGCAGGAAAATGCAAATATGCAAATGTAACCACAGAATAATAATAAGTACTACGTACAGAAGTTTTACTTCGCGAAAGTATTTAAAAAAATGTATGCTCAATGTCATTAACAATATGGTGTAATTTAGCTTGTCTCAAGAGTCAAGCAAGTTTGTCAGAAGTTTTGTTGACAAACGTCAGTGATCGGTACTGCGCCGAAGCTATAGGGCTGACTTCGGTAAAATGATGTGACGTGAGGTGCCAATCTGCAGAAAATGGCGGAGGAAATACATGATTTAGCATGAATTATCATGAATAATATTAACTACTTATTTACCTCTCAGTGTCTTGAGGCAACTTAAAAAAGTACATTCTGTGTTTTTATTATTATTTAGGCAGTTAAATACTGCACAGTATTTAGTACACCATTTTTTTCCATCATACACAAGAATACGCGTGCGTGAGTCAATGTTCGCTCGTATGTGAGGCCTTGTCGAATAGTACTCTTGTAGGGGGCAATCGTGCGTGTTTTGTTTTCGATGTAAACTCGCGGAGATGAACAGGCCAGTACCTCTAGTACGAAAAACTTTCGAGTTCGTTTCGTTGCGTATTCAAAGTGTCATCGAAAAATTTTGTATGAAAAATTAAACAGCGCCCCCTATATTATAGCCGCCCTAGGGGGCGCTGTTTAATTTTTCATACAAAATTTTTCGATGACACTTTGAATACGCAAACGAAACGAACTCGAAAGTTTTTCGTACTAGAGGTACTGATGTAACTAAGTTATTGTTTACGCTGCTCGTTAAAGAGTATTTAAACTTACCGAGATACTTTACGTAATCTCTTGGTAAGCCTTTAAGAAGCGACTAGGTAACACGGTTTTGTATTTCGTTACATTTTAGGACCACTTTTGGCTCATACTGTAATCAAGCTCTTCTCACATGTAGTTTGTTACAAAGAGAAGCACCTATTGCTTTGTCACCGGTAACTACTTTTATTATTCCAGAATATTCCAAAAACTTAGGTGATAAAGGCTTATGTTAACCTTAATTAAATAATTAAATCCATGACGCTGTCATTTTGGAGTTCTATATATATTAGCGTCAGCGAGTTATTAATAAAAAATAAGAAGGACACACATCGCATAAAATATTCATAATCTTCGTATCAAAAAGGAAAATAGAACACACATTTGGTGGTCCTTACAAATTTCAATGGTGACCTAATCCTATAAAACCCCAAGGAAAAGGGTTTTCCTATACCTAAGGGTATCCGCAACCCAACACCAAATGGCCGATTCCCACGAGCATGCGTTTATTCGTGGTGTATTTTTTACCTTTCCGCTATTTAGATTTTCCAAACCATATATTAACAAACATTTTATAGTGTCACATAGTGTGCGTTAATCCTAAAGTGATTTTTATTTGAATTTCAGTCACAAGTGTCGATTTTTACGCGATTTTTATGTAACCATTCAAAGCGTTCGGTTTTATTTTGGTTTCGTATTGATCCCTTTAACAGCCTTTAACGGTTTTAGGTTTTTGCCCTTTTGACTCACTCAAAGTTCATAAACCTTGCTGAGATATTCTGTCGCCAAACGGTTTCAAAGCTCACCCATGCTTTGAAGGGTTATTTGTATCATTGCACATGTTGGCGACAATACTTTTCTTTTTATACGAGTACTTTTTATGTGTTCCAGCAAGTGATTTTAATTCTGCAAGTAACGTAACCTTGTCCTGTCCTCTTGTAATTTTGGGCATCCTCTCGTGTATTAATAAAATCGCCCTTGTTGGTTATTTGCAATTGGCTGGACAAAATAAGAATTTCGACGTAGACCTTACCATCAGGCTGCTGAGCGATTCTTAATGCTGCTCAGCGATTCTTAATCCTCCTAAATAATTCTTTTTTTTATTTTACTGGTTGCAATTTAATTTAAAAAGATACCTTTGTGTGCACTGTAAATGCTATTGTAATGCTTAACAGTCGTTAGTGTTTTGTTTAACCTTTGTCTATCTAATACCTATTTAGAATCATAAATTAGCTTCTATTCATTTCTAGAAGTTATCGAGCCGCTGCATAATCGGGCGCGTTGCAAAATGAATTACTCCCAGCAGTGTTTCATAACCCCGGTCAGTTTGCGAGTAGGCACAGTTTAATCTTGCCCACACTGAGTTGCGTATATTGAAAGTATACATGAACAGTACGCACAGGATAGAACTTTACTGCTCGCGTATATGCCGTATGTTTTTCATTCCAAATTATAGTGTACATCATAGAGATGAGATGCCAACTAATGCGCTGAGTTCGAAACTGAGTGTCGCATTAGAAATTGACACAAACAAATTAATCAAAATATGTGCTCATATCCACTGCGGTATCAGTTTCAGTACTCAACGTTAGAATAATCTTTAGTAGTACTAAATCAATGCAATTGACATTATGACGTCTGCAGCAATGTGTTCTGTTTTTGGGCATATTGCTTGCTGCGATACCGGCCCCGCCCCCTTGTCACATCTCCCTTTAGTTTCCGTGATCTGTGGTGTACGATAAGACCATACTAACCATATAGTTTCTAAAAATAGTGAGGCTCATTACAATTTGAAACTAGGTGGTACGCGAGCAGTTCCAACCTGTGTGTACTGTTCATGTATACTTGTCTGTATACTTTCAATATACGCTATGAGTTATCGCGGACACGGGCATTCTACCGTGGAAGTGCCCCGGCACAATGAATGCATTTTAACCCTATTATGGGCTTATTAAGCTAATATGTAACATTGCTGCGGAAATTCGTTAGAGAAAATTTGATGCGCGCTTAAAACCCTAGTGCATTTCGGAATATTGCTTGATGGTGATATGGTAGTAATTTCGGAGCGCTCTAGTTTATGGCACGATGTGGTTTATTGGCGGTATTTGTGGATCGATTCCATTGAAACTCGATGGCTTTTAGGACTTGAGTCCATCATACTAATTTTGTACTAGATGGACTCGAAGTGTCAGTTTTAGTGCATTCTCGAAACGAGAACTAATAATTCCTTCTGGATATTATGAAGGTAGCGGAAAATTTTGATATAGCTGTACCTATTAATTTTCTCTAATGGACAGTGTACTTTAAAATCATTTTAAAGTATCATTACGCAAAAGATTTTGTAGCAAAAATCCCGTGAAGTGATAATTTTATCATTATGCTATTTTTTAAATCTCATAGTACCTACTGCATCTCGTATCATCTAACCACAGGCTTAAAACAAGCATCTCCAAGTCTGCCTGTTATGTCTCCTCGTAAATAAAAATAATGTAAAAAGTTCACATTTTAACGGGCAAAAGTTCTTCCAAAGATAAGTATAATGTACATAAGTTGTCTTTGTCGATCCCAAGTGATTTTTTTAACAGTCTAGAAGTCAAACTGATTATGATGTATAGCCCCAAAAAACAGCTTGCATTTGCCATGAACTGGGACTTGCTCGGAGCGTGCTATGCTCGGAGTTTCCCTGCGTGATCGAATCAGAAATGATGAGATCCGTAGGAGAACCAGAGTGACTGACATAGCCCGCAGAATCGCTAAAATCAAGTGGCAGTGGGCGGGGCACATAGCTTGTAGAGCTGATAGCCGCTGGGGCAGGAAAGTTCTTGAGTGGCGACCACGAGCCGGAAGACGTAGCGTGGGCAGGCCTCCCACTAGGTGGACCGACGATCTGGTGAAAGTCGCGGGAGGTGCCTGGATGCGAGCGGCGCAGGACCGGTCTTTGTGGAAATCCTTGGGGGAGGCCTTTGTCCAGCAGTGGACGTCTTTCGGCTGAAACGAACGAACGAACTGGGACTTATCTGTCAGATGTCTCTATCCGCGACTCGTAAAACCACTTAATTAAATTCAATAGTTTATTCAGTACATAGGCCCTATCCAGGGCACTTAAACACGTCCCAAATATAGCTTGCCCTACCACCACTTCGGGACAACATATTTATGGGCTGGTGCTGAGAAGAAGTGGCGGAATTAGTCCTTAAGCAATGGGAAAAGCCCCTTAATTTTCCATACCTTTTATATCTCTGTTTCAAATTTACAATCCTAAAATAACGGATTGAGCACAAAGGGCTCCATGGTCCGTCTGTCGTGCGGTTTATTCCACACTTTTATGTAACGCTCAGTTGGAATGGTCGTGGAATTTTCTGCATTTTACAACTGGGACATTTAAAATGTTGTCGATTTATGGCGTAACCCACATTTAAGGGGAATCTGGCAGTTGCCACGTTATTCTTCTAATGTTCTTAGTTCCAAGGAAATACATTTATAGAGCAGATATTTGTCTATGGTTTTAACTAGGCTCTTCATTTTAATGATTTTAAAACGAGTTCGCAATGTCAATGATTCTTTTTTTTTGTTTTTTTTTTTCACCAAACCCAAAAAAGCAATTCCTTCAAGTCTACTGTAGTAATCGGGCTAATAATACGATGCTTTGTCTAAATTCAAAAGCAAACGAAAAGCTAATACAGCTGCCGCCTGGCCTGGTACTACTGCAAACATCAGTTGCTCTAGCGGGTTTGAAATTAGTATCCTACCGTGAGCAAATGTTAGTTCTGCTGGACGTTTATCGTAGTAAATGTAATCAATCTTCACATCTTTTAATACTGCTTATGTATTTAACCATGATGGCTAAAGTTCTTGTAGTTTAATGTGATTAAACTTAGTATTCATATTTGCAGACAGACTGACAGAACCATAAGAGCAAGGACGAAGTCTAGCCGCAGTCGCCATTATGCGGTTCATTTCATTACACTCATGATACCTATTTCCTAGAACATTGATATCTCGAAGGAAACCGGATTGGATTAATTTTCATCTCGTACGTGTTGTATCCGTATTTTTGCTGCCGAGTTTCATTTTGTATCATTAAGGTTAAGCGATACGGTAGGGTACCGGACACTAAAGAGTGAGTACTTTTTGTAATTAGTTTATTCCATTAAGTTTCACCAATAATTCCTATGGTTGAATTTTTTTATGACTTGGATTCGAAATGGATACCATTTTGCTGTAACTCACCTGGACTCAAATCGAAAATTTTATTTTCTTCTGTTCCATAAAAGCAATTCTTTACATAATGCGAAACGTAGATAATGAGGCATAGGAGATGGACATGGAATATTGAAACAAAAATAGATCTTAAAAGAAGTGGATTTTACATCTTCTAGTTTATCACTTTTCCTTCTAGTTTATCGATTTATCACTAAATGGTGTCCTTAAACGCATCTATAAAGCTTAATTGTCAAATTATTGAGCTTATAAACCGCGAGTCAACAATTCTGTTATTAAATCGTCTCAAATCGCCAAATTCACAAAGCATTTGGCATTTCGGTGACAACTGTATCTTAAAACGATGGAGGGCTCTTTGCATCGGACGCATAATAAACAGCGACTCAATTTGTAAGCTGCTTACCATTCGCACCCTAAACAGGGTTGCCACGTCGAAAACAAAAGCCGGACTCAGTGTTTAATTTGGCCGGACACTTTAATCTAAAAGCCGAACATATTTTTAAAAATAGTAATCATAGCTTAATAAACGCCCTAATTTATGTTCTAAAAGCTAAAAAATATTTCATAATAAAAAATCACGTCATGGCTTTACTTCTACGCTCGTCTTTTGGATGGCGCGGCAGTCACTTAGAAAGCCTAACAAAAGACAGAGAGGCCGGACAAGAAAATATTTGGTCAGACACGTCCGTAAAAAGCCAAACATGTCCGGCTGAAGATGGACACCTGGCAACCCTAGCCCTGTTCCCAGTCGGGAGTTACTGACATCTGTAAAGTTTCATAAATAAAACGGGACGCTTTTGTTAATGATTACAGGCGGCCTGTCAAAGTGTTGCCATGTTAATCGGTTACAGTTACAGTTCGTGGGAAAAGCTTGTGTTATTGAACTTAAACTGTGCTTATCTGACAGCAATACTTACTTGGCTTGAAGGTTGTAATGAAAGTACCGTTGTAATGAAGTTAATTCAGTTTACATGATTTATCAGCGTTAGATTCGTTGTTTCATTTCAGTTTTCGGAATTCACATAATTGCCGAATAATCATTCTAATCTCTTAAAATTAATACATGATCTAATCAGAAGGTTTCTCTTTATGTACTGTGCAGATCAATTTCCTTTATTTCCATTTAGGTTTACAATTTTTAATCACTTCGAGTTAAACTAGCGGCAATTTTTCAACAAAAATAGTGATCACGTAACGAAAACCTGAACAGTTCCACTCAAGTCATGTAAACGCTTCAAACAGTAAACGCAAACTTCACAGTTTTCGGTTAACTGAGAACATTGAATGGTAGTGCACTCTAATGTTACTTGTGCTATAGTTCATTCAACTTATGATGGTGATTTAGACAGATGAAACATTTCGTTTCATGAATCCAACTTCCTAAGAATAAAAATATTGAGGTGTAAAAATCAATCACTTTTTTGTGATTTTATCTTTCCAAAATACAATTATTAATCTTTCTCAATTAACCTAAACAAGAATTTCAAATACTTATTAGTTTATTATTTATTAAAATTTGTGAAAAAATATTACATGAAATGAAATGCATAATGCGTTAATCGGAACTTTTGCTCATAGGGATGGACAAGAACAATCGCAACCAATCAATAATCGGTATGGTGGTCATCTCACCATCGAATCATAATTATTCTTTCAGGATGGTCAAAGGTCAGTCAGTACGTGTGCGTTTGCCTTGTATGGCCGGTTGTGTTTTATGCGATTTCTCTACGAGTTGTTTGTCATTGTTATTTGTTGTTTTTAAAGAATAAAATGCATAATATTTAATTCTTTGTGATTTATTGTGTAATAACGTTTATTCCATATCCAGATAATTAAAATTCGTAGATATAATTTTGATTTTTCGTAGATAAAATTAAAAATCAAACAAATAAAAAGTCGATTAGATTTCTTAAGAAAATATTCTCGATTCTAAAAAATATAGAAGAGGTTTAAAAGAAGCGCCTCACTAAATAGAAGTGTCATAATCACTTTCTTACGCTGAATAGACTATAATGTGCTGTCGATAAAATAATAGTGATCACGGAACGAAAACCTGAACAGTTCCACTCAAGTCATGTAAACGCTTTAGGGTGGATTCGCCCAAACAAAAGTAAATTAATCTCAGAATAAATCGTCAGTTTTGACATATTTCCCATACTGAAACTGTCTGTGTCAGTTATACCAGGAGTTATTCTCGCATAAAAGTTTGGTCGAATCGGACCTTAAACAGTTAACGCAAACTTCACAGTTATCGGCTAACTGAGAACATTGAATCTACTATTCTATCAACAGCAAACTATAGAGAGTACTGCTCTCTAGTTTGCTGTTGATAGAATAATTAGCATCACGAATCGAGGACATGAGTTTCACTCAAGTCATGTAACGCTACAAACAGTTAACGCAAACTTCACAGTTTTCAGTTAACTGAGAATATTGAATCGTAGTGCACTCTAATGTCACTTTGCTATGTGCTGTCGATAAAATAATAGTGATCATGGAACGAAAACCTGAACAGTTCTAACCTGAATAGAAACTGTCTATCGACAGCAAACTTGAGTGTACTGAGATTCAATGTTCACAGTTAACCGAAAACTGTGAAGTTTGCGTTAAAACTGTTTGAAGCGTTTACATGACTTGAGTAGAACTGTTCAGGTTTTCGTTCCATGAGCGTTACATGACTTGAGTGAAACTCATGTCCTCGATTCGTGATGCTAATTATTCTATCAACAGCAAACCAGAGAGCAGTACTCTCTATAGTTTGCTGTTGATAGAATAGTAGATTCAATGTTCTCAGTTAGTTATTAGCATCACGAATCGAGGACATGAGTTCCACTCAAGTCATGTAAACGCTTCAAACAGTTAACGCAAACTTCCAGTTTTCGGTTAACTGAGAACATTGAATCGTAGTGCACTCTAATGTCACTTGTGCTAATGTGCTGTCGATAAAAGAATAGTGATCACAGAACGAAAACCTGAACAGTTCCACTCAAGTGATGTAAACGCTTTTTATTTGGATTCGACCAAACAAAAGTCAATTAATCTCAGAATAAATCGTCAGTTTTTCCCATACTGAAACTGTCTGTAACGTGTCACCAGGAGTTATTCTCGGATAAAAGTTTGGTCGAATCGGGCCTTAAACAGTTACGTAAACTTCACAGTTTTCGGTTAACTGAGAACATTGAATCTCAGTACACTCAAATTTGCCGTCGATAGAATAATTAGCATCACGAATCGAGGACATGAGTTCCACTCAAGTCATGTAACACTTCAAACAGTTAACGCTAACTTCACAGTTTTCGGTTAACTGAGAACATTGAATGGTAGTGCACTCTAATGTCACTTGTGCTAATGTGCTGTCGATAAAATAATAGTGATCACGGAACGAAAACCTGAACAGTTCCACTCAAGTCATGTAAACACTTCAAACAGTTAACGCAAACTTCACAGTTTTCGGTTAACTGAGAACATTGAATCTCAGTACACTCAAGTTTGCTGTCGATAGAATAATTAGCATCACGAATCGAGGACATGAGTTCCACTCAAGTCATGTAAACGCTTCTAAAAGTTAACGCAAACTTCACAGTTTTCGGTAAACTGAGAACATTGATATTTGTGTCGATAAAACAATTCGAATCAGACAGGAATAAGGACATAAACAGTGCCACTTAAGTCATGTAAACGCTTTAAACAGTTAACGCAAACTTCACAGTTTTCGTTTAACTGAGAACATTGAATTGCAGACTAATGTGCTGTCGATAGAAAAATTAGCATCACGAAACGAGGACATGATCAGAGGGCGTAGTGTGAGTTTTTACAACAAACGTTCTCACTAGTGAGCGCGTTAAAAAAATATATGAAAATTTTAGTTCTTGAAAGCTTCCGCTAGGGGCGCTGTACAATCCGTCATACATTGTCATATTTTTACGCGCTCTCTAGTGACGACGTTTGATGTAAACTCACACTTAACCCTCAGTTCCACCCAAGTCATGTAAACGCTTTAAACAGTTAACGCAAACTTCACAGTTTTCGGTAAAGTGAGAACATTGAATCGCAGCAGGGTTCAAACGGGAGCGAGCGCACAGACCTAATTTCCAGCTGTCACAAATGAACCGGCAGCCGTCACGTTCAGGCCACGCTGTGTATTACATCTCTTTTGCCAATTACTGGCGGTACTATTTTTGAACGTGGTGTTTCTTTTCATTATAGGCTATTAGGGAACTTTTCATTTTCTCGCTTTTCCAAATCAGAGAACGACAGATTTTTGTATTTAAAATTAGTGCAGGCGGGTGTAGGTTCTAAATTATTTGTTCACTAGCTATTGCCCGCGGCTTCACCCGCGTGAAATTTAGTTTGTCACAGATCGTCATAAAATTATAGCTTATATGTTATTCTGGGTTATAAACAACAATACTGTAAAGTTTCATCAAAATCTGTTCAGTAATTTTTGCGTGAAAGAGTAACAAACATCCAGACATTCACAAACTTTCGAATTTATAATATTAGTGACTATTTTATAATGCGAGCTTCTAAGGTGATGTTACTGAAATTCTTTGAGCATAAAAGCACAGAATAAGTTTGTAAACGCGAAGTTGCATTTATATGGATAAATGATTTTAAAAAACTCGAATACGAGTTTTAGCTGTCGGTGTTGTCGCTATGTTAAAGAACACTTATTGATCTACCTATTGACTATTTATTAGAGCTATTTTAAATATTTACAACGAAGACTGTATCTTAATGCATTACAAATAAGTTACAGATTATAGAGTTGGCTTTACAGATAATACAAACTGTTGGTAGAATTTCAAGGAATAGAAATCGATTTCCAAATCAAATGTTGTTTTTGCGATTTCCTGTTGCCAGCGTTTAGTTTGACAAACATTTATGCGATAGTTTAATAATAAGTGATTGTTACTAACTCAACGAATAATAACTATTGGGTCATTCCATCGTTTCGGGTGTTACGTTCGTACACACATATTCAATAATTTCATGTATTTTGAAATAGTATTTTAATAATGTTAGTGCCTTAATCTGTCCGTTTTTAGTTGTTTTATCTTAATAATAAAGTTTGTACAGCTTAGGATGTAGGATAATGAAAATATGAGTCGAAAAGTGTGCGTTTCGGGCGTTACGAGATTTTGCCTCTATGTTCTGACTGTTGCTGCATTTACTCGAAATTTAGCGAATTTTCTTAAGGAATCATACCTAAAACTTACAGGACTTCTAAAGTATGACATTTACAAACCATGTAACATACAATCACTGTTAAATAAAACGTTTTACTATTTTTTTATAAATTTTTTCTTTGTTTCGGGTGTTACAATGGTTCTGTTTCGGGTGTTACGAGTACGAAAATTCAACTCGTTTTATCGATAAAATCGGTGTTTTATTAGTCTCTAGGTACTACAAAATAAGGAGTACAACAAATAAACACAAATAGAGCGAATTCTGGTTTGAAATTACGAAGCAGCTTTTTTTAAAAAATATACAAAGTTCAAGTTTAATTTTTCCTCAGTATATAGCTTTTTCTATTGTTTTTGGCTTGAAATAGCATTACTTTAATTTCTAATTACGATATTTATTGGAAATGTCAAACATCGACACTTTTTAGCAATACCTTAATTTTAGTGTTAAGTCGACATTTCAAAAAAGTCTTAAATTGAGAAATATGACTCCTTTTCCGATGCCAGCGCTAGTGGGAGGTCAAAGGACCCTTACAGTAATACTTTTTCACTTCTCCAAGCAATATACACACATTATCGACGTATAAATAAAAATGTAATACCCGAAACGTTTCGGGTGTTACAGTTTTTAATCAAGAAAGAAACATACTAAATTAGTATCATGCTCAGATATTAGTTAGTATTTGAAATCATTACTACCATGACCTTACTTTTACCAAATATTGTTATTCTAATCCATGTGTAAGGTACAATAATAAAACAAATACCTGTTTTTCTGTTTCGGGTGTTACATCGCCGAAGTAACAAGAAAACACACTTAAAACTTGATGATTATCCATTTTTTTGGGACTATGACGCTATCTACCAATACTATGATAAATACCCTCGAATCATATAGTGGCAAAACGTTTCACAGATTGATAGTTTTTTTTTAAATCGTATTACCAATAATTAGAGAGAAAATGATCATTCAGACAGTTGACTTAAGTATAGACTTTGAAGACTAATAACTTAAAAAATTACTTGTTTCTTTCAGATTTTTTTTGTTGCACATTATAATTTGGAATGTTTACTTTCAAAATTCATCAGATTTAATGCGAAAAGAACATATTTATTTTTTCACCCTCGGTAACATTTGTCATGGAATGACCCTATTATTTTGATCCTTCCAGCCAAGAAGATTAGGTATAATCTTCAGCTGTCACAAATAAAACGGCACCTGCCAATCGCAGGGCTTGATACCCTCATTCTAGATACCATTTTCGTGGACCTGTCTAGTCCAGTACATTTCTGACGTCGAATGTTGTTACCTAAATGTTTTTGACAAATAGGTAATTCTTCTTACAATCTTACTTTGATATTAACAAACGTCAAAAATCTGTCAAACTCCATACAAAATACATCTGTTATCGTTATAGTCACGGTTAAAATTATGTGGTGCAACTCAGCCTTACAGTTTAGTTGCAAAATCACAATTTTTTTTATCCACAACGAGGAAGCTCTTGGCCTGTATCTCACCTGATGGTAAGTGATGATCAGGCTGAAGGTGGAAGCGAGCTTCACCCGGAATCCTCAACTACGGAGGAACTGGCTATCTCACCTTTAACTGCCTAAATTAGGTTAACTACATTAAGATGACGCAGGGCGCAGGGTTTATCTTGATATACCGTCTGTAGACTTTGCACCTAAACTCATTCACAACATTATTGGTCCCGCATCAACAGTTTCAATATTTGTTTTTATTCAGATGCGTTGGTATTAAATTACATGGGGAATAGTGTTCAAATAAGCTCATTTCCAGCTGTCACTATGCCCCGTCACTGGCAGGATGTGGCGGTGTTCACGGAATAACGTAAATTACGTGTAATGCCTTTTATGTGCCTTACCTTTAGTTTCTCAGCTTGGCGATAACTTTTAGAGGCCATTGTAAAGCGATTTGCGACTAATTCTGCTAATGTCATACAAAAAATTCCATGAAAGATGCTAATATTACGGTCAGTTTCTTCTCTTCTGCGAGACGTGTCTATTCGCTACCAAAAGTTATTGTTTGTCAGATAGGCTAAGTCCTAATAGGCTCTGAAATTTCGTCGACAAGTACCTAGTGCAATAAATTATTGAGCATTGAAACTGATCTGGACATGAGATGCTTTTTGAATGTTTCAAAATTTCCTAGACTTTAATTTCGTTTACCAAAATGCATTTTCGATTACTCAAATCTATAGATGACCGTTTGTTGCTGAATTCACTTTAGGATGTTTATTGAACGCATTACTCGTAAAACGCGTAAATTACATTCGGCATCAATACGCGACGGGGCAGAGTATAATTTTAATTTCCATTACGATTTTATTACGCTGATTTGTGACCATTTTTTATAGTGACAATATTTAACGAGTGACTAATTTATCGTCTTGATGATTATGCTGATGTCATACTGTAATATGTAGTATTTAAAAAGTATTGCTATTATTTTATGTCATTTTACATCATTTTGTTGGGTGCGCCAAAGTTCACCTAAATTTTCAACTCCGAAAATTGGAAGTCCGAAAATGTTCTTCCTAAAATTTTTCATCCTAACAATCACAATTCCTAACTACTCTGTCTCTAATGTTCATAATTCCGAATCATTCAACTTCATAATGTCATTAGCAATAAACATCTTTTATACTTTTATTTGTTCTTCTAGATTTTCTCAACATAACCATATTTTACACTATTATTCAAAGTCATATCTTTTTTGTTTAGATTTCTTTCTTTGACGATATATCAAAGTTCCAGAAGCGAATCGGTCCTATTCATAATTATTGGTTTAGGTTAGGTTAGAACTGTGACCACAACGCACGAGCCGAGCGAGCGAAGCCAGAGTCCCGCTCCAGTCATTCAGTCAAGTTCCAGAAACGAATCGGTCCTATTCATTATTATTGGTTTAGGTTAGGTTAGAACTGTGGCCTTACGATTCAAATATTATGGTATTGTTTAGGGATAAAAGTGTTATGATAAAAAACAGTAGGAGTTTAAATATATTTACATAAATGATATTATTAATTACAATTTTCGGAAACATGAGTGTTATGAACATCGCCGGTAGCACTACAAATATTATGAATGAAAACTTTAGGATGAAAAATTTTAGGAAGAGTGATCATTCGGATTTAAAATCGTTAGGAAGAACAATTTCGGGTAAATAACTTTAGGTGAGCCAATATGGACCCCATTTTGTTTGAGGTACATATTGATTTTTTGCCTTAGTGGACCTCTACTGCAACGATTTTTATAGGCTGGGTTAGTCCTTAGGTTTATAAACCCTAAGCCATTTTAAATACCTCATCGGCGCTTTTATAACCAACCTTATGATGAAAGGGTGTGTGTGTAGCCTATAAAACAATAAAGTTATTGAGTTGCTATAGGTTGAATCTTGTAACGAGATGTAGAGCGATTTTTATCCACATTATCTCAGAAATTCCTACAGAATACGCTGCAATGAGACTTCAAAAGGCTTAATTCAATTCCACCAACTCGCATCGTTTGTAGGGAATAGGGATACCAGTCGATAATGAAAGTGCCCATAAAATAATCTCTACGATTCCGATTGCGGAAGTAAGCGAGTCATTTTCCTAAGTACATTTTAATCGCGTTGTTTTTTGGAAGGCCGAGTATAGCAATCTCCTATCGATTGAGTTTGTTACTGTTTGGATTCGATGCCCATTGTAATGTAAACGTGTGTTATTATTGCCAAGGTCGAGTACTGGCGCTTGTTAAAGATTAATCGAATTGAAAGTGGTCGGAGTCTTTGAACTTTTGGAGATTTTTTTGTTTAAATCCAGGAGAGGTATTTCATCAAATTGGATTTTAATAATCGTATGTGAAATTGCTCAAATAGCATAGGGTAAATAGACGATTGGGTCGCGATTTCGTAAATACGTTCCCAGACATTTGTGTGTAGTTGTTATGTATGAAAGCATTGAGAAACACTTTTTATCTGTAGTCATGTTGAAGGCATTAGTGGTGACAGTTGAGTAGGAACTGCTTGTAAAGATGTCAATAGTTCACATGACAATTAGCACCAAGTGTACCGCGGCGTGGTACCGCGACTGACAATGGATCTTTTAATAATCTGATTTTTTCATTGTTTCAGACATTTAGTTGCCGAACAGTTACCAAGGATGGTAGCTGAAACCACACCCGTGAGTACCTAGAAATATATTGATTTTAATACATTTTTGATGAATTTAAAATTGATTATTTAACGTCAATTTGAAAAGAAATACGATATTCTTTACAGTAATACACATCACAACCTTGCTACGGATTTGGTCGTATACCGCCATCTATGAGACGTTTTGCGCGACAACTGCTATGTTCCCGCTGGATTCACGTTTAGGGTTGGTGTCTTGTTCCATTAGCTCGCGAAAAATCCGCTAGGTGGCGCTGAACGTTTACTCGGTAAATGGCAGCGCTTCTGTTAGATGGCGTTGGTGTCGCAAAAACCGGAACTTTTAAAGAACCCGAAGGCTTCATAAATTCTTTCACTTTTATCCTAGGTGGCGTATTTTGCGACTTTTTAAAGTTGAGTACATTTTGCAGAAAATGTTTGTAATTTTTATGTTGCACGAACACAAAAAAATGCTAAGTAAAAGCGCTTCAGACGAGAGTTAACTAGCATTCGGATATAAAAACTCGTTGTAGCGCTGTAACGGTTGTTTGCATAGCAAAAAGAACGTAAGAGCTCTTCCTAAAAATCCCAGCTCATGTAAAAGTCTGCATTCAAGCGTAATTTAATGCCCCGTATGGAGTTTACACGTAACATTCTCGCATAATTTCGCGCGTCCGGAGAGAGCCGAATTATAACATTTTGGCACGATATTCCACTTTTAAAATATCATCATGAAAGATTGCATACGGTCGGGTCAGGCGGTCCATTGTCCGCAGGGCTGTAACTGTGTTCGGTAAATTTATATAAACCGTTCCAGCCCTCATATTGCTCGCTATCGGTTCATTAATATACTATATCCTGTAGCCGCTATGCGATACAATAGCCCAATAGCCGCAGAACGCTCGCGATTGCTCGAGTAGGGAATTTATAGCGGTTAGAATTTTGGATACTCGTTTCGCTACGGTTGGATTTTGCAGCTTTTCTATTAATAATGCCCGAATCGAGGGGAGCGGAGCTGATATTGATTTTATGATGATATACTATGTATGGGCCGAAGTTAATTGGAAGTTTTTAAGTGATATTGGACATTTGGTTAGTTAGACAGTGTCAACGGCAGGACGTGTCTTTAAAAATTTATACAGTTAGACAAATGACAGTTGTTTTGTTTACTTTAGTTGCCCTATAAGAACTTCTATACGCAATGTTTTTTTCATTCGACTACGTTATGCTAATGCATATGAATGAACCTGAAGTATAAGATCAGAATCTTTATAATCTTGGTGCAAATTGGATCTCGTGTGGATTCCAGTAAATTTTCGGGAAACGAACCACTCCGCTGCAGCTGCAGTGTAGCTCACGCCTGTTCCGGATATTCAGCGTTACGAATGGCTTTATTAAGACTAAATATTACAATTTCCGAGCAACTATTGCGATGGTTAGAATTGCTAATGCGCCTCCGAAGGAGCTCAGTGAAAAGATGCGATTGCGCTGCCGACTCCGGCTTCCTGTTTTATGAGCGGCGAAATTGCAGTTTCACACAGACTTGCCAACTTCCAGCTGAATGTTACTCTTTAGACTGATTTAAATACTGCTATTTCTTGTCAGTGCCGCTTGTTAATAAATCCCCAAACTTAAAATACACCCAGTTTTAATTCTAAATATCAACGCAGATAACCGAATCAAAGAAAAAGACAACGACAATAATATCTCGAGTCATTCTTGAGCCTAAAGATAATAAAAGGGGCTGCGCCTTGCAACCACAAATTACTATGATTTAATATTGCTTAGTTATCTGCGGGTTGGTAATTTGTTAGCGCGGATCTTGGCCCCGCGTCGGGCGCCATTGTTGCTCGCCGGCGCTGCCTTTTGTTCATCGCCTACCTCCGCGATACCATCTTGAGTTATTATGATTAGGATTCTTTGCCAAGTGACGCAGACTCGCTAATTCCTTCATTATCGTTTTAGTTCAGCTCACTCGCCCAGTTTTGTAAAGCTTTTTGTTGTCGCCTCCAGTTGTTTGCATTAAACGAATCCATTACTGGAATTTAAGAACGTCCATCAAGGAACGTTGATTCGTTCGCGTCGTCCACGTATTAAAGCACTCTATTAATTTTACATGCGTGGAGGTGACCCCCTAGATTAATAAATGTCGCCATCGGTCGTAAAGTCAATGGTGTTCATATATCAAGTGTCGCGTCACGCATACGTGTGACTTTCATTTCATATAGTGCTCTTAAACGAATCGATCTTCGGGTGGCTTTTTCAATTAGTGAAAACATTCGATTGTCATTGTGTTTATAGTGTAATTGCTGGTTTGTTATCCATCCATCTTGACCGGTGTAATGGGTGGCCATCAGGGAAATGAATCGGCCGGGCTGGTCGGACGGAATGGGAGCGGCGTACAAGTGTTCTCCGTGCGAAATTGCTTTCCGTTATAATGCTTGAGGTGTCAGGGGATGCGTTGTTCCCGCGCAATCTGTTTAACGATTATTGTTTATGGCCGCGTATGTTAAAATCGATTGTTTTGATTCAACTGACCAGAGAACTCAACTGTTATTAAATTTTCCGTTACCTGTTAAAATAACGACTCTATCTCCTATGTTACTCATCATACTTTATTGTCTTTCAGATTCCCTTTCCTTTCAACACCTGAAGACATCCTCAAGAATCCTCTTACCTTGTTGCTCTCGACACCTGAAGACAAGAATCCCATCTATTGATCCCGTTGCTCCAGAAATCCAAGCATTACACTCCTGACTCCTTTCCTAAGCTCCCATTTGTTGTTGGTCGTTTATTTTAACACCTGACCGAGAATTTTTACTGTTCAACTCACGTTTCACAGCTGGGTCTCGGGTGCTATAAGTAATATTTGGCAGTAACTGTTAACAGTTAACTGTACTGTTAGTTGCGGCGGGAATAGCGTGAAAATCGTAAATATCTCGGCGTTATGGCATGGCTTGCAGTTAGCGAGGATTGCAGATACTGCAATCGTGAGGAGGGTGGGATCAGTAGGCACGTTCCTATGGCTATAAAGTCTACGTCAATTGACTTTGGCAATTTGTATTGGCTATGATAAAAATCTGCTGAAATAGAGTATTATCTCTTTGAATATTTCACTCAGGAAAGTTTTTGGCTAAGACAATATAGAAAGTACGATAAAAATTAGACGGACTTATTGTTTTGATTCATTGCCGACATCTTTTGGCGCAGATTATACAACACCTACACACATACTAGTAAGCGCTTCCACGTGTTGGGAAAAACGAAAAAGGAATTAGGTCTGAAAAAAATATACTTGGAAAGAAAACAGTCTTCTAAGTGGAGAGTCAGATAAGAATAATGTTTTTGCTCCTGTCATTTCCTCGAAATCTAGTAAATTATTTCGTGGATACAAGTATCCAACAACAAGTCCCCAACTTAGTAACTAACATCTCAAATTTAACGCAGCCTGTCTAGTGGAGTAATCCCATAATGGTGAAGCTCAATCGGCAACTACATAAACCATTTGCCGTGTTCGTATTCTGTACAGCAGACTGATTCGACTTATCACTTTCTAAATAAGCAATATCTCAGTTAAAACTATCTGTCTAGTGATTTTGTGTCTGATCACATAACTTTAAGGCCCAATCGGCAACTCTACATAAAGCTACATACCTTTGCCGTGTACAGCAGACAGTGCAAATGTGCAAAGAAGATAGTAGATGATTTGTTTGACCAACATGGTAAAGAAATATCTCAGTCTGTAAGTGGTTAATAGAACTCTTTGGAGTTATGACGTCATCATTTTGAAGCCCAATCGGCAACTCTACATCTTACATAAAGCTACGTACATTTGCCCTTGGTATCCTGTGTATCAGCACTGCAATGGCACGCCGCGTTAGTTACACCACTTATAACTCAAGAACGGCTGAACCGATTTAGCTGAAAATTGTCAGGGAGGTAGTTTAGAGCCAGGAGAAGGACATAGGATACTTTTTATTCCGTTCGAAATTTAAAAAAAGTCTGCTTATTTATTGCCATTAAGGCGGAACAAAGTTCGCCGGGTCAGCTAGTTAGAAGTAAGTAAGTATTATTGCAATATTTGCAATCCACACGGCTGGCGCTATCATGTCACACATGCCATCTCGGTCACATCTCGTACATCCCTCTCGCTCACACTTGCTTCATCCAAAGATGGTTTACACATACAACAGAGTAATTTTGAAGCTCAATCGGGTACTCTACATAAAGCTACGTTAACCATTTGCCGTGTACCCTGTGCATCAGCACTACAATGGCACGCGGCGTGCGTGCCACTCCCCATTCATTACAAAGATTATTTATACAATAGAGTAATATTGCAATATTTGCAATCCACACGGTCGGCGCTATCATGTCACACATGCCATCTCGCTCACATCTCGTACATCCCTCTCGCTCACACTTGCTTCATCCAAAGATGGTTTATAAATACAACAGAGTAACTTTGAAGCTCAATCGGGTACTCTACATAAAGCTACGTTAACCATTTGCCGTGTACCCTGTGCATCAGCACTACAATGGCACGCGGCGTGCGTGCCACTCCCCATTCATTACAAAGATTATTAATACAATAGAGTAATATTGCAATATTTGCAATCCACACGGTTGGCGCTATCATGTCACACATGCCATCTCGCTCACATCTCGTACATCCGGTACATCCCTCACGCTCACACTTGCTTTTTCATCCAAAGATGGTTTATACAACAGAGTAATTTTTCCTACATTCTAATTTTGAAGCTCAATCGGGTACTGTACATAAAGCTACGTTAACCATTTGCCGTGTGCCCTGTGCATCAGCACTGCAATGGCACGCGGCGTGCGTGCCACTCCCCATTCATTAGGCGGCGAGTGCTTCCGCGCGTTTATCAATCTACCCGCACCGTCGGCGCCCACTCTTGCTTCGGCCGGGATTTACAAGACGATAGATAACCATTACTACATGTATTTTTACATGTTTAGTCTTGGGTGTTAGCCAAATCTTACATTTGATGGTAAATTAGAGGGTAGTTGAGATTAAATGACCCGATTATGATAACGTGTTGGGAGTCTGTACTCTTTATGTCATATCATTGTCTGTTTGTTTACCATTCTTTTTGATAAGAGTTTTTATGAACTGTAATTCAATCAAATCAAGTATTATAGTTAAAAGGGGACCCCAGCCACTTGCAGCAATATGTAAACTTTAAAGATACTGAATAAATTATTTTTTCATTTTCAATTAATTTTTTTTACATGTAAATAAATGAAAGCTTGTAAAAATTAACCTTGTGTTTACTTTCATTCAAAAATTTTGAGATGTCATCTCATTAAAATAGGCAGCACTAAATCTGATGAAAAGAATATAAAGTGACATCACTAAAAGTAATTTATACAGTCGAAATTAGAAATTACAAATACAGCAAAATGTGCTTGCATATAGACCGCTTGGTTTCTACCAGTTTGAATATTTAAACAGCTAACTCTATGATGAAATATGCACTTGCGTGGTGCAAAATATAACTTTATGTCGTAACTTGTTGAATTAACTGATTTTTTAGAAAACTGCTGTAATAAAGGCTAAAAGTTTCCTTAAGCTTTTATATTAAGTTGGTATTTGTAATTGCAAAAAGTGATGTTAAATTTAACCTTTTTCAGCAGAACGTATCTGGCTGAATAAAATTCCTACTCAGATGTTGCTAAATGTTTTTTTACTGCCGATATATTGGGACATTATTTTAAAAACATACTCTTGGCTTACTCAATTTGGATCGGAAATCGATAAAGCAATCGAAAACTCTAAATTTCCAATTTGTCAGGCACCCAAACGCTTAAAGTAAACGCTGGCCTTTCAACCCGTCGATGCTCGAGGGTTCCGTAGACACAAATCAAGGAAAGCAGCCAGAACATCCTGTTCCAAAGAGAGCATAGCTTCATCTTCTTCTTGTCGTGTCGACAACAAACCTACAGTGTCAGCCCAAAACTGCTACAAGGGGGGCGTTGTCAGTAGCATTCATGGCGTTATTAAATATGGGATGTTTTTCATATTTTCTCCTAGATTCATACGTAAGTATAATATTTCCAATTAAAATATTTTTTGTGCAGAGGAAATTATAACATCAATTAACTAAGCTTGTAAAACAGAGCTAGAACTAAGCAATATTGTGTGTAAAAACTGCAATATACTTAGTACTTCGAATCTAGATAACGCGAACTGTGAGTATAACTTCAGCTAATGCCTAGTAGTCATTATAGTCACAATTGTGATCATACACTCATGTCCTGCTGATAGGAAAAGGTAAACATGTAGCAAGCAAGTAAATCAGAAAAAAAAGAGTAAATTTTACGCCACTTCAGTCATGTATGTATGAGTGTTTTAAAAACTATGCCTTTAAATCTGTGACTGAGTTTGTTCCGGCGTTTCTTCTCAGCACTTGCCATATGTTTGTCTCGAAGCGCTAGTAGGGCCCAAAAGATAAGGAGACATGTAAAGTGCGCCATTAGGGCTAAATTTTCTTTTTTATTATTTACTATATTTTGACGTCCATAAGTGCCACTTGTGGTAGACCAAATCAAAAATATTTCAATTCAATTAAGAAATTGAATAAATATTTTTGATTTTGATTTTGATACATAGGTCATAGGTATCTCGATCTCTCCACCACCTCACGAAGGTCGACCGTTGTGTCTGCTCTGTGGTCCCGCTCCGGTTAAATTCATCGTATAAAGTGCGGGCGTAATGTCCGCCGTCGGATCCGGCCCGGACACCTGCGGCCCGGTGATCCCGGATTACTGCCGGCAGCTGAGATGCGATAGATAAAGCGGCCATTAATGTTGCTGAATTATGCTGACTTGAGACTACTTAGGCAGTTTGTAGTTTCACTTGCGACTGGTGCTCTGCTAATGGTTTTATGGAGTGGAGAGCCGATACATTGTATAATGAATTGGCGCACGTCTTCTTGGGATATTCTAGCTTCCTTCGTAAAAAATTTAATACGGCACAAACTATGTGGTAATAAGGTAAAACGTTTTGTAAAATACTTTCTAAGATAAAACAAAAAATCCATGTCTTGACTTGACCGGCGTCTAATTATACCTATCTTTCATAATCTGAACTTAACTTCTGTCAAAAAATGTAAGCAATGCTTGTGACGTAAAAAAAAATACTCTTTAACTAGAACTACTACAGAGTAGCATCGTAGGTAGTGCAGCAGTAGCAGACTGAAGATGACCAATCTATGAAGATTTGGGTGCTCTATTAAAAGATAGATTAGCTTGAGTTAAGTACCGAATAAGGTTCATTTTCACTTACAACTAGTGATACTGAAACGGCCTAGTCCCAGTTCACACAGCGCCCAACGAATCGAGTGTGGTCAGATTATTCGTCAGCTCCCTCCGATCGCGAAGGAGCGCTCACTCGAAATGAGGGATGGTTTAAGGCCATTGCACACGAAAGCTGAGCACGCGCATTGATGGTTGACGGCCTCTACACAAACTGTGTGTAAATCATCTTTGTAATATAGGTAGTGAATTCTTTAACAACTGTTTCAGATAGCTCTAGAAATGACACACTATACATTTGAGTATTCATTATAAGTAGTAGGCAATTTTTTTATGTCATCCGCCCCGATGGTTGATGTAGCCTGTATCGAATAGTGAGTGATGACCTCTACATGCCTATAAATACAATTTTTTAATACTCAAGTAAACAAAAGTATGACCACAGAATAATACTACGTATGACTGAGGTATTTATATTCTCATTCATATTATAGGAAAATATAGTTCATAATTAGTTGTACCGTGAATGTGTCAGTTAAGCAAGAACATAGTTGTGAAGGTAATGAAGCTTTTCAAGAGAAAAATCTTTAGACGTCACATGTCCTTTATGATGCGATTAAAAATTCCGACTTTACCACCAATAAAGCAGGCTAATTGCTTTGCTAGACATGTACTTAGTACAGCAAGCAATTAAGTTTGTACTTCAGAAGTTCTCAGGATGATTACGTATTGATTTGTAGGCGATACCAACGCCTAGACGGCCGTAGGCCTAAAGTATGACTAATGGTGTAGTTTTAAAGTTTTATGAGTTGAGCTTGGAAATTTATCGACACACATTAAATTGTACTTACTTATAAAATAACTTGACCTTCATTGGTTGGGTTTTTGTGGCGGTCAAGCTGTAGATCCTGGCTACACAGGAGTTGCAGTGGTGGGAATAGTCCCGTTACTTATAAAGTACTTATCTAAATATCTTTAGGAGTATAGTTAATAGTAAATAGGCATATACTAAATATAAAACAAAATGCTACATCTATAACATCAACATCAGGTATAGTTGTGATTAAATTCATGCCTATAGTTTAGTAACCCTTTACATATTTAGACTGAAACCCTACATTGTATACTGCCAATGTCTTATGTGTTTTGCTGTTGGTGTACCTTTATAGATAAATAAACCCTTACGCCCGTATTCACAAACAATTCTTGCTTAAGTGAAGCAGTAAATCTAACGCACAGCGTTGAATAGAAAATGATGAAAATGAAAATGATATTTATTTAGTCCAAAAATATTACAGTACCTACATGATCTGGTTACTGTTACATTCAGAATAAAAACGGATTATAATTTATACAGTAAGTATGTACTAACAGCATCACTGGACTCCACACTAGGATTCCCTGTGTCGTGGAGACCAGTTGTGCAGGACGACTACAAATCGGCCGAGCGGAACCCTAAAAATATCAAAAGAAACCGCAGTAAATACGTATACGCAACTATAGCTATAGATATGTAATAAATCATCGGCGCTCGGCAAGTACCAAAAAAGACAGAGACAGCGCGAGCGCGCAAAGGATAGCGATAGTACGCGCGCCCGCGATAACCGCCCTTACGATGTACGAAATAAGGCTCATATCCGGACGCCTTATAGTTTGTTTACGACTCCCGCGA
Source organism: Ostrinia furnacalis (assembly GCF_004193835.3). Lineage (NCBI taxonomy): Eukaryota > Metazoa > Arthropoda > Insecta > Lepidoptera > Crambidae > Ostrinia > Ostrinia furnacalis. Next base: position 52,286 of record NW_021137483.1, on the reverse strand, counting down.
GTTCGAGTAAGTACTTGCGTATTCCCGAATACGGGCGGACCGCGTTCCAGAAAATAGGCGGGCTTTTATGGGTATATAAACCGGCTGCCGGGCCGCACCAAGCATAGTCTTCTACAAGCAACCGAAGAGTATAGTAGTAGTAATAGTCTTCTCTAATCAACCGAAGTGAATAGTCTCAAGACAGTCTACGAAGAAGTCTACTCTCGCCGAGTTCATAGTGAAGATAGTTAATAGAAGAACGACTACAGCATAGACCTCGGACACCGTTATAGCATAGCGACATCGGATACCGTATAGACCGGACTCCTACAGCGTGTGACATCGACCGCACCGTGTTCACCGTATAGAACGTCACACCGCACATAGTATAGAAGCCACGAGGAACGAAGACGTGGCAACGATCCACCACCGATTATAGTATAGTAGTGCAGCGATTGGAGACACCGTCAGCGGAGCTTCTACAGTCTACAGTCCACCGCGGGAAAAAGGGAAGTAAGTAAATTTTAAGTTGCAAGATTTTACAACTCCAGATGTCAAAGTAAATAAAAGCTTGTAGATAGCTTTACAAAGAAAAGAAAGATTTATGAAGAAAATAAAAAGTACTGTCTACGATAAATTTGTTAGGCCGTGTTGCACCGTCTTACTTTAACATTGATATCTAAATTTTGGATGTCAAAAATCTGTCTAACATAAAACACCGGTTATTGTCAGTTAGGGTCAAAGTTAGGTGGTGCATCTCAGCCTTAGTGTATTTTAATTAAATTTAATACAAATAAGGACGACGAAAATAATCGATAAGTGATCTCACTCGAATATTTCTTATAGTAGGTATACAAGATGTCGAACAAATGGTTACTTACTGAAAAATTGCTTCATGAGACCTAGCAAATGGCATCAATAATATGTTTAAGAACGAACTGAATCTATTAAAAAAACCTATATTTCCAGCTTTCATACATTTAATACTGTTACAAACAAACACGAAATCAATGGTTTCTGAGAATTCTGAGTGCCTTAATGCCGTCCCCTTTATCTGTTTATTTAGTGTTTATTAATTAGTAGCTCTTGATGATATTGTAGCAAGTTAAACTTAAAATCATGTTTTCCGTAAATAATTTAAATAAGAATGCAATTTACGAGTTCGTTGTTTGATTATTATAATAATATATTACTCAATTAAAAATTTAAATTTTAAAAATTAACACTTCTAATATGGTAGGTATGGCTGGCGGCATACATTTAGAATGAAATACGGAAACATTGATTTTTCTCATAGGTCCAGTTTATTCTTTGACCTATTTATTGTTATTGTTTTAAAGAGCACTTACAGGAACAGTAAACAGTTTCTCGATATCTTGTATAATTAAAAATCAAGTGAAATCACTTATCGTTTCCACCCTGTACACAAATCGGCCGAGCGGAACCCTAAAAATATCAAAAGAAACCGCAGTAAATACGTATACGCAACTATAGCTATAGATATGTAATAAATCATCGGCGCTCGGCAAGTACCAAAAAAGACAGAGACAGCGCGAGCGCGCAAAGGATAGCGATAGTACGCGCGCCCGCGATAACCGCCCTTACGATGTACGAAATAAGGCTCATATCCGGACGCCTTATAGTTTGTTTACGACTCCCGCGAGTTCGAGTAAGTACTTGCGTATTCCCGAATACGGGCGGACCGCGTTCCAGAAAATAGGCGGGCTTTTATGGGTATATAAACCGGCTGCCGGGCCGCACCAAGCATAGTCTTCTACAAGCAACCGAAGAGTATAGTAGTAGTAATAGTCTTCTCTAATCAACCGAAGTGAATAGTCTCAAGACAGTCTACGAAGAAGTCTACTCTCGCCGAGTTCATAGTGAAGATAGTTAATAGAAGAACGACTACAGCATAGACCTCGGACACCGTTATAGCATAGCGACATCGGATACCGTATAGACCGGACTCCTACAGCGTGTGACATCGACCGCACCGTGTTCACCGTATAGAACGTCACACCGCACATAGTATAGAAGCCACGAGGAACGAAGACGTGGCAACGATCCACCACCGATTATAGTATAGTAGTGCAGCGATTGGAGACACCGTCAGCGGAGCTTCTACAGTCTACAGTCCACCGCTCTCCGTTTCACCGCATCCGTACAGCCCACTCCGCTCATTCACTCCAGTCATCGATTATCTGGCCTCCGATAGTTCCGTACAGTTTTTCTAGCCGGATAATAAACAGTCCTGCACACCAGTCTTCCCATTGAAGTTTCGAGATAAAGTGCGTGCATGACTTTGTATATATTTTGAAAATTTTAACTAACTTGAAAAAATCGAACTGCCTAAGGCAGGAATTGAACCCACGAATATTTATAATTTTCAAATAAGTTTGAGATGCGACTCTTATCGTTAGAAATTAAATAACTTTGTATGTGTGTAGAGCTCTGTGATTGGTTCGTGTGTCACCCTGTGTTTGTGAATACGGGCGTTAGTCGGACACGCAAGTTCAAAATAATTTCCACTATTTTAGAATCTTGATTTATTGAGGCTTAAAATAAAAACAAAAGTAGACTGCAACAATTTAAATGCAATAATATTCAGAACATTATATCTACGTAATGTGGAAGAAGGGCCTACACCGTCACTTTTCGGTTAGAAGAGGATATGACGAATCAACCGTGCGCCTTTTGATCAGTGATGCGGGGAGGGACGCGGTCGGGATGTCCCCACTAGAAAACCGTGTTTTATATGGTTTATAGAAGAATGCCCTTTTGTATGGCCAGCTGGATCTCGTAATAATACATTTCACTGAGCAAATCGGTTTTTATATGGGTTTTTGGACGCTTATTACTTTTGTGAGCATAACATGAACGATTATTATTTTAGTTACGTGGTTTTGGTCCAACATAAAGTTGAGCTTTATATGCCCAAACAAAATAATGTGTGTGTGATCTATACACTGTTTTATACGCAATCTTATCATTTTGGTAAGTGTGAACTACGGGCGCATATTGTTCCTGTCAAACGTACTGCTTTGTGGACCGGTGTGGTCACACAAAACTGATTTAGACCCAGTAGACCCAGAAGCCCAGAAGGCTTAGTTATTTATTGATAAAAAATATGGATTTCATGATTTTCTGCTGAGTACGAAAATAATAAAATAAAAAATACGATTTATTTATTTATTACGATACGATTATTGCAAGCATTTAAAATGTGCCATATTGAATCATGTCAGACGGCTCTTACACCTGTTACAATTATGAAGGGTGCGAAAAGATCAGGCTAAATAGCTGTTATAGCGTATGTAAACCATAGAAGAAAAAGCCTTAAGTTCTACTGCATAACCTATATTCTGCGATGCGTTGCACGGCCGTCACTGCGCGTCCGATTGGGCCCATTCATTACGGCCCATTTATTGGACATTAAGCACATTGCTAATGGTGCAGCGGATTTAATTAACGCTCTAAAATAGACAGCCGTTGTTTCTGTGCGTCAATCAGCACTCCACGAATATGCTGAAGTGGAAGGGTATTCGGCAATTATGAGGCTCTATTGTGTGGTGGACAGCAGTTAGGTACTGGTGCATTGTTTACTGTTGAATTTTGGGCATCTACCTTCACCATCCCTCATCAAGACTGCTCATAGACGTAGAGCCAGTTCCTTAATGCGTAGTTAACTAGCAAATTGTTAATCAAATAAAAAAAAATCACCTTAGGCTGACACCAGCTAACTATACTAGCTCATTTAATCTTTAGTTAGACGTAACTCCATTTTGACATTTTAGACACTTTCCTCATCACTATCATCAATCAGAACCAGTTTTTAATAATAGTAAACTCGAATAGTGTTTTGTTACTTTCAGCGAAAAAATTGCTCTTATACCGAGTCCAGCCCAGCCCTAACTACTAGCTTATGTAATCTTTAGTCAGATGTAGTAACCCTAGTCCACTTGATAACGTTATTATCTCATTCGTCCTATTCGACCCAAAAGTTTCGACTTTGCCCAGTCAGTCTTGCCGGAGGATCGTCTGGCGAAACCTAGCAACAACTGGCTAAGCCTCCGGTTTTACATAACTGCTTATTTGGGCGAAGGTCCGTTGCTATTTTCTGCCGTGACAAAGTAAACTATCAACTTACACAGTGTCGCACTTGAGATATAGGGAGGGTCATTCCAATTTACAACCTTTGAAATGGGAGGCCGAGGGCGACCACTTTTGCGACGTAATGTATGGACTGCCCGGAGGCCCTTGATGCACTCATGTAAATTGACAACTATTTCGGGTATCTTCCCTTTACAAAGACTCGAGAACTGTGTCAGTTTTGTGCTCCAATTAGGTTATCAGGAAATAGATTTCTGTATGTTGACTGTTTGAATTTTTACCGACTTACCTGAGTGACACGTGCCTACTTAATATCTAGTATACAAATACGTTGGTATAAAATTAATTCTGTTTAAAAGAATTAGACCTTGACTTGCCCTTATCAAAATCTAAGTAGGTAGTACCTAGTACGTGATTCTTGGAATCTACAATTAAATTCTTACAAATTGGACTCATTGACGTCGCTTGAAAATCAATTAGGTTCCAAAGGTTAATGAGCTGTAGTGCCTGTAGGGCTTACTTAAAACCCCAATAAGAGAAACGAAGAGGTTGCGAGAAAATTATGGAACAGAATTAGGACAATATAAAAAATACTTTCGAGTGTGCTACCATATTGAAATGGTTCATTCTTCATATGAATTCAAATGAAACGTAGACATAAAACTAGTATCAGAAATCTGAAATAGCTGAAAAACCAAAAGGGATAAATCTCGCATTTTTTTAAACAGTCCTAAAACCAATAACATTCTAACCTATTACCTTTTAAACAATTATCTCGGACGATATACGAAGGGTCACGGCACTCATCCCGTATTCCGTGTCCGCCCCTCTAATGGAATAGAGATGTGGCGGGCTGTCAGGCGATCGATATATATTTTATTTTCGTAAATTGCACGGAATGATGACCGGTAACCCTTGTCAGGCGGTAAAATGTCCACCGCCCGCCCTAAAATCACACTCGCGTAACTTTTTTTAAATGACACAGGCTCCGGCGTCTGTTTTTGTAGTGCTTTTTTCGCGCCAGATTACAATACGCATCTGGCCGTTCTGATTTGTTTTTATTTTTATTTTGAAGTTTGAACCTTGTCATTTGAGTGAGTCTCTTTTGTAATTGTAACTTTTTTTAAATTTCGTTCAGAATCATGACACTTTATTAGTGCTAGAGTGAAATCAATGAAAAGTTATTTTTTTGTTGCTATACCTTTCAGCAAACTTGATCAACCGTCAATCAACCCCGCTGCGAAACTACAAAAAGGAATTTACAAACACAAAAGCGTATTGATGCATTCATTTGAAGCCTTGAACAAAGCAACTAAGTTAGTTTTATTAATACGCGCTATCTATTTGATTTACCGCACGGATAATGAATGGTAATACAGTAATGGAGTTTGTTCACAAAACGACGAAAAAATGATGATAGGCACGCAATTCAACGGCGCAATTTTTAACGTTGTATGACTATGACGCCATAGAATTCCAAGTAAAGTCGCGTTTACGACTAAATACGGTCTACATAAAGAGCTTTTTAACAGAATTGCTCTACACTTTTATTACAGGCAAAATATTTTTATTACAGTACTTACACAGTGTAAAAGTGCCGAATATATTATAGAACACCTCTTCTATTAAATCTACTCATATTATTCACGAAAGACTTAAGACAGCGCAATGACACAATCGTTGAATAGAGCTTCCGACTAATCGCGGATTATCATATTGATAGTCGCAGGTATGTGGCAGCCGCCTTTAATTTCTGTTACATAAACGTTGAACTGTGAATTAATCGCGTTTTAAATTGTAGTAAGCTTTGCGGTTTGAACCTAAAATTGCTTTTTATGTCGGCATTTTGGTTTCTTCTCAAATGTTATACAAATAAAAAGCAATGTGAGTATGGCAATGCGTGTGTTTACGCACTTAAAATACTCATCAATACTCATCATTAATTTAAGTTAGTCACATTTTTCTATGATGCCGTTCTATCACTGTTTCTAGCGTACAGTATTCATTGTAGTTAGTACTTTTAATTTAGTTACCTATCCTTATCATTTTTAAGTGTGGATTCGACCAAACAAGAGTAAATATTTATCTCAAAATAAAACGTCATTTTTGACATACATATTTCCCATACTGAAACTGTCAATGTGTCAGTTATACCAGGAGTTATTCTCGAATAAAAGTTTGATCGAATCGGACCTAAATCATTATATGAAATAAAGAAAGCCTGATAGAGACGGCCAACTGCCCAATCGATAAAAAATAGACAAAACCGGTAAAAATATCACCATTCGTAGGGCTTACACAATGTCTTAAATCTGTCGTTTATTGAAACGGTCATGCCCAGAAATTGCTTTCAATCTTGATAGGACTTAGACTGGTACATTATGTGTTTAAAAATGCGTTTTCCGTGTACTCCATAAGGGTGTAAATGTTGCAATGCCTAGCAAATTGACTCGCGACTAAAAGAATTACGACCTCCGGCCCGCCGAGTCAATATATAAATTACCTACAGACGACGGCAACGCCACACCCCACACTCACTTCATACTTATTGAGAATAGGGATGTGATGATGGTGAGCGTGAAAAGCGGTTATAATAATCGGTTTTTTGCTTTAATTTGATACGTTGCCATCGTAGTAGAGCACTGTTAAGTCACCATTTGAGCCATACTGGCAGGCTAGTGGTACTGGTAGCTCGCAGAGGGTGCTCTGGTGTTTGCTTGGTTTGTGTTAAACCCTAACTAAACCGCAGCATTTATAAAAATAAAACACGGTACTTTTTCCGGAACTCTACTACTACTATTGGTCTGACTCATTGAAAACTATCACAATTGTTTCCAAGACTATTATTACCTACATAATAGAGCCTGAAAGCATTGTAAAAAGAATCGATTAATTACTCAAAATGTCTGAAAATCGGTTTTCATCCACATCCCTAATCGAGGCAGCGTTTTCCGCTTCACGCGAAATATAATGCACTGCCTTATTGCAGCGCTTTTAAATTGTAAGTAGCACCGTAAAAGGTTTTAACCGGTGAAACTTGGATACAAAAATTGTCTGCAAACTTCTTTAATGGCCGCGGGCGTTTTAGTTCGGAATCTTGGTGAAGGTTTAGATGAGTCATAGCTTGAAATTAATCCGTTAAAAATGAAATGGTTACTTTTATCAACTTTGTTGCCACCAATATTGGTGTTGGAACATTGGAGAACTGATAGTTTTTAGGAAACTTCAGTTTTGGCTTCCTTGACTTCAGTTTCAGCAGTGCATAATGACCTTATTGTAAGAATAAAGATTTTTATGACTATGATTATTGTTTTAGTTTTTATTTATGGTAGAGTCGGAAGATGATATCTAATACTACATAGCCTTGTAGTTAATCAAATTAAGTAAGTCATACGAAGAAGTCAAGTACCTACGAGTAATTTGATAAACTATTTATTGTTCTCCATACTTTTACCAGCCAGCTACGTTAAAAAAAATACGAAGATCCTAATAGCGTTTCGCTTTAAAACAACGTTTAATAATGAATAAATGAAAAAGCTAAAATAGAATAAATAAACATACTGGGCCATTTAGTCAGCGCAATCTGGACTAGACAATTAGTGTCAATTTCTTAACTGTCTCGTTTCCATTCTAGTTGAGTTGTTCAAAATAGTGGATAGGCTAAGAGACTGTGTTTCTCAATTAAAGCAAAAAATAGGCATAAGATTTCAAAGAACCAATCGAATTTTGAATTCAGCTTTAAAAAGTTGAATTTACTAAAAAAAAAAATTTACTAAGAGACTGTGTTACTTGAACAAAAACAAATAGAGCTATGATTTTCGAAATTTGAATTACTCAATTATTACTGGCTGTAAATCGCACTAATGCATAAAAAATTTAGGATATCAATAAAAAAAAACATAATAATAGTGTTGCTGTAAAAGCTGAAAACATGTGGCTTCCATTGTGGCTGTCCACAACCCGCTTATTGGACGTTATTTTAACACGTTTTTTACCTGTTAAACGAATGGCCGGTCAATAAGACCGATCGCCGCGGGCTCTGCGCCTATTAAATCAGACGTGTTAACACGTCGCCCGCCGCGAGATGCTTCGCTTCAGGGCTACTCTAAAAACGCTGTTTACGTAGTTTCAGATCTATCTGTCACCGTCGCTCGTGCTGGCATCTCGCTTTGTGCGAGAGGGATGGCAACATTCGAAACTGAATAACGTTATAGGAGTATACCCGCTGTTTTCTGCGTTAAAACGTTCGCCCGGTTTGCTAATGGACGTCCCCGGACACAGACTCCGTATTTACGTTCGATACGGAGAAACTGACGGCACGGCTTAGTAGTTTAGTACAGTACCTCTAGTAGGAAAAACTTTCGAGTTCGTTTCGTTGCGTATTCAAAGTGTCATCGAAAAATTTTGTATGAAAAATTAAACAGCGCCCCCTAGGGCGGCTATAATATAGGGGGCGCTGTTTAATTTTTCATACAAAATTTTTCGATGACACTTTGAATACGCAACGAAACGAACTCGAAAGTTTTTCCTACTAGAGGTACAGACTAGATAAAAGCTTGTATACGAAACGAGGCTCGGTTTAAACTCAATAGGTGAGGCCTTTGATCGGTCTAGGATTGAAACTCGACCAAAGTCAAGTGTTGATGTATCCTTACTGGGAGTCAAATATTTGAAATATTTAGAAAGAAATTAAATTGTTATTTTGATGTAGGGCTATTGGGGGGACCACGGGTAAACGCCGAAATTTACAGATACTCCTACTTATAATGGTTAGGACCTACGAGTATTCTCAAACTTCCTATAATTTTAAATGATACATAAATACAAATGAACTCAGGTTGGATGTTCTTGCGAACACACTCTGTGAACTGGCGTACATAATCTACTAATTTTGTTATTTTACTACATAAATCGTCCACTATATTACAGTCATCTCAATTTCTTTATATTTTTCAGTTGTTATAAAATATGTACTTTTGTAATTGCGCCTTTTGTCACTCACAGCATTCCCACTTACCGGCTCACTGCTATGTCTAGTGTGCAAACCTTCCCGTGATACTACTAGTATAATGTGAATAAATGTAGTGGAAGCTTCTAACAAACGTGTAGCATAGGCGGGAACGTGTGATAGTGGCGCGTCTTTTTCCTATTCAATTTATACTAGTTTCTGTCCGCGGCTTCGCTTGCGTATAATTTTAGTAAATTATTATAGCCTATTAGCTATTCTGATAATACAAGTTATGATATTGTAAAGTTATATCAAAATGCATCCAGTATTTTTTTGCGCTTCTACGAGTACCTATTATATGTAGTATGTATCATCCTCGACTGCATCTTACTTAACACCAGGTACAATTGCGGTCAAATACCTGTCTTGCCCTGAATAAAAAAAAAGATGGAAGCGTATGGAAACGAATATTCACGCCGAATACATCGCGCTTTAACTCGTCAAAGTCAATTTTTATGAAAACATCGCTCCGTTACAGTATATCTTAATAGGGTATTTGACACCACCAATCAATTGACGTACTTTTTAAAACTGTCAAAACGACACTCTCCCATAGATTTTGTACGGCGATACTAGCATGTGACGTCACAATTTTATCAACTCAATGAAACTACTTTTTACAATTTTAATGCAACCAAAAATCGTAATTAACAGGTAATTAAAAATTAATTAAGTTTTTAAGACCAGAAAGAAGTGTCTTTTTAAAAAAGTTGTGGTTTAGAATTATTGGCGAATGGTGTCAAATACCCAATTATTCTCTCGAAAATCTAATAAATCTACATCATACATTTTCCAAACAAAACTACCTCGCAGATACAACGGTTTCTAATTTCCGTTTATTTTTTAAAAAGACGAACAAAACATACAAGAACCAAGAAAATAAAAAGTCTTGTAAGTAACTTCATTCTTTTATAGCATCCATAAGCGAAAAGATGCTTGCCGTCACGGTGAAATCTTTCAGCTTTTACCTTTATTAAACAAGCGGGGTTTGCAACATAAAAAGATGTTTTAAGTCCGATATTACTAACCTATTTTCATTGCGACTACATTAAAGCGATTACTGGCGACGAAAGAGGTTTTGCGATCGTGTTTCTTATTACACAATATTATGGTTAAAAATATCGTTTGCATTTTAATGAGACTTTAATCAACTTTTAAACGTACACACTAACCTGTACAAAATATCGAATATCCATAGTGCATTTTGTACTCTTTTGGTTTTGAATATTTAGATTGATTTTCTGACGATTGTATTATGAATGTTTATAAGGATGCTAACGTGTTAAAGTCTATACAGTGAGTAATTAAATCGTTACATGGCGTTTGCTCCCAAAAAGCCTTCCTTGGCCAAATTATAAAAATAATCGAAACAAATTGACCACAACACGAAAGTTTATTTGTTCAACTCCTATCGACCAAGTTTGTGTACACAAAACAAAAATACACGAGCTTTTAGCTGTGACATCTTTTTTAAATACTCAAAACAAAATAAATCCGGGCGTTGGAAATCGGGCTCGGGTTGACCAGAACAAAATAGGCGCCTAACCTTTTTCAGTGTTCGATGACGTTTCGAACTCGGCCCACTGTACTTGCCCACTCGGGTATCACTAATTCACTGTGGATAGTGATGGGAAATAGCCGATCGATATAAAAGTGGGAATTCGAAAACTATCGATATTATAACGATTTTAAACGACCCGTGAAAGCAATCATTGTAGATTTTGCTACTAAAGATAGGATGGTATCTACTGGGCATCATCAGCTTCAGGGGGTCTCTATGTAGGCTCTCGTTTTGCTTTTTAATCGCAATTGAATTAGGCCTCATGACAATTTTACTAAACTTTATTTTGTTATTAAAAATGTAGATTTTGTGTAGGCCTAACTAGGTTTAGATAGAGTAATCATTTTAGATATTATTCATAAAAACTTGCAAAGTAACGACTATAAATAAATATAATCAGCAGCATTTATCGTTTGTTGTCTATTAAGCAAACCCTTAGGCCAGGTGGCTGTATAATATAACTATCAACTTTGGACTTAAAGTAAATAACCTCTTATAGATAACTCAACATCTACAACACTAATGCAAACGGTCGTATTTATCTTGCTATCGCTTTTTTCGCTCGCGAAGTAAATTTATTTATTGTGTCCACGGTCCGGTGTTGCACAAGTTTTAATTAAATTATCCACTTGACAATTAATTTTGACCAGAGTGCATTTAACAAGCGGTAACTGAGATTGCAGACAGTTACTGAATATCTGAAATGAGCTCTAGAGTTTGTGTGAATGTTCCGTAGGTCTGAAAATAGGACGTAAACTACCCCTAAGCAGTTATTGTTTTCTGTTGTTGTTTCCAAATAAAAAAATAAACATAATTTTCTTGGAGAGTTGCGTTTCATACTACTTTAAATATTATTTCAGTTGTCCACCGGTTCCAATACAGGGTGCCCCAAAAAGTAGTGTCAAACTGTAGCCCAGAGGCAGAGCATCAGTAGGGCTATCCGAGTCACCCCCATGTACGAGGGCTGCACTAAAAGTATCGGGAATGGAATATTTCCACTGTTCCAGTCATATTAAAATCTATTTAATTGCAAACTCCAGGGTTTTAAAAATCGTATACCATTTATTTATTTAAAAAAAGATTCACGGTCGTATCACAAGGTCTTGTCAAACTTGTTTAGTCGTTGAGAAAATGGAATTGACTCGAGAAAATTCAAGAGCGATGATTTATTATGACTTTTGAAGTGGTTTAACACAAAAACAGTGTGTTGACCGGATGATTTCTGCATTTGGTAATGAAGCCCCATCCAAAACCACAATTTATCGCTGGTTTCCTGAATTTCAACGTGGACGTGTCAAGCTCAGTGATGATCCCCGTCAAGGTCGTCCAAAAACTGCAGTCACCTAAGAAAACGTTGATGCTGTGCGTAAGCTGATTGAAGAAGATCGACATGTGATATACCGCGAAATTCAGGCAACTTTAGACATTGGCATGAGTCAAATACAAATAATCTTGCATGAACAATTAGGTGTAAAAAAGTTGTTTTCCCGATGGATACCGCATTCGCTCTGTGAAGAGCAAAAAGCGGCTCGCGTTACTTGGTGCGTCAGAACTCTCGGGAGATTACATGCAGGATCCTCAAATGCTGTATACAACATCGTATCAGGTGACGAATCATGGATATACGCGTACGAACCCGAAACAAAAAAAATAAAGAATAAATTGCGTGGTCAGAGATTTTCATCACCTGAAGAAGCTGTGGAAGCCTACAAAACGGCCATTTTGGAGACCCAAACTTCCGAATGCAATGGTTGCTTCAATGATTGGTTTCGTGTATGGAAAAATGTGTCAAATTTCGCGGAGAATACTTTAAAAAGCAATAAATACATTTTTAAATAGTAATGTTGTTTCACTTCCTTGATTCCCGAAATTTTCAGTGCCGCCCTCGTATGTTCCGCGATTTTTGATAGTTTTCGAGTTAATATTGTTTTAAATTTCACTGCGGCGCAAAGATGTATGGTACATGTCTGTTTTATTATTATTAGATGAATACTAGGCCTGTCTGATTAAGAAGTATAATTATAACTTACTTAAGGTTTTAAGAAAGGACAAACTAATAGGCAATCCCATCTGCCTTTATCTCATTGATAAACTAACATAACATGTTAAACCTACGTCATTGTATGACACTCAGGTTCACCTACAGTTAATTACGCTAATCAAATCGTTTGCTGTGTACCAATCTAGGCAATTGAGAGTTGTCCAGGCGCAATGTTGGTATTACCATATGAATAGTCCGTCTAATCTAGTACTACTGAATTAATTGTGTTTGAGTACAGTAAATTAACTTTGTAAGTTGTTTGGCATTCGTTAAATTAGACAACATTGGTCATTAGTTTTATAGTTAACGCCAAGTTACATAGGTGTGAATATACTTATGAATTAAAATTCCATTCAAAATGTTATTAGCCTTCATTAAGAACTTAAACATGAAACATAAAACCTATTAGTGCAATTAATGATTAATCGTCACTAATATTAAATTGAGGACATACTTATTTGATTCTTCGTTTGTATTGAACAGGCTCCAAAACCATTGGACCCATTTAAAAAATCTTTTACAATTAGAATCCTACATGCTTTCTGATGAACATAGGCGGTACGAGGTTCGTGTCTAATAATAATATCTAATATAAAAATGTGTAAATTTATCTTAACCCTTTCTAAAAGCCTCTTTGGTATTTACCTCATAAATCAAAATCCAGACCAAAGCAGAATCCATCGCAAAGGCGATCCATTCAAGCAACCTGTGGGAGCGTGATTATTTTCAAAAGAGGATTTTATAAACAACTTTACCGGCAAAAGTCAACTCGCATTCCGGAGGCAATGGACTTCCATTAGGGGAATGGCCAGGATTTTTCCCAGGAAACTGAGAACTGCATGAAGCAGTGCTGTATCAGTCCCCTGGCGCCGATTATTAAGCGAATATTTTAATTAAAAGTTGGCTGCACTCGGACCGTAGCGGCGATAGATAAAATTAGGAAGAAAACTAATGCGTGTGAGTGCTTAGTCGTTAAAAGAATGTTACCTGCAGTGGGCATTTTTTGTAGAAAATAAGAAACATTACTGAATAGCTATAACTGACAATAGTGACATATATATTGACTGACAATAGTGACTGAGTTTCTTGCGCTGCTTCTTCTCAGTACTGGCCCAATTATTGTCCTGAAGCAGTGGTAGGGTTAATACTGGGACGTGTAAAAGTGATTTTTTAAGCCTATTTACAGAAATAAATGAGATTTATGAGTTTTATACTTTTATGTACCTACCTAAGCAAGCGTCTCTACAAAGAAATGTCATATAATGAGATCATGTGGTGGTTCGATGGCAAGTATTATTTTACTTTTTTTAAAATTGATAGTAACATACTAGTCTGTAACTGAATACTGAAAATATATTTTTATTCACGCATCATTTAATAACTTTGGATATCACCGATTGATGTTTATAATTGTATCTGAAATTTATATTTTGGCTGTTTTGTGTACGTTTTTAATATAATTTGTGACTTTCATAGCGTCTGTAAATATTCTTGAAATTGCAATCAATCAAAACTCATGTGGAATTTTCTATTTACTGAGTGCTTTACTTCACCCTCCCCACTTTTTTCTGCAATGACAATAGAATAAATGCTATTAAGAATATCTAAACAAGTCGGAGATTTATCCTCGTTTTCCTAAGAGCATTTTCGCGATGAGGAAAAAAGCAAAATGTCTCTGCCCTATAAATATTTGCACTTATTTTTCACGAGCTGCCCATGGGCCGTCATTTTCGACTTATGGCGAAACTTGGCCACAGTTTAATTGTAGCTCATATTTAGCAGCCAGTTTTACCATCTATCCATAACAATTAACTTAATCCATTTTAACTTGGTCAGCTAAAGTCTAGCGGTGACAAACAAAAACTTTTAACTCAGCCCGGTATAATCATTAAAATTACATTGAATTAAGTAATTAAACTCAGTATAAGAGTTATGAAATATTAAATTAAATCAAATAGAACTTTACGTGGTAACATTAGAATCTTTCACAACATGGTACACGGCTGAAGTAATATGATTAAAGAGTAACGTAACATACTTTTTCTCTTATTTCAATTTAACTTACGGATCCAAATCAACTTAAAAACAAAACATCGAATGTATTGTAAACAGTTTTAAATTAAACACCTGTCGCGTTGATTAATTTTACGCAACAATTTTTGTAATGAGTTGGCCGTTTTCCACGGCGTGTGATTTAACGGGACCCGGCCATATTTTATTGGCCTTGTTCAGTTAATATAAAAGTTGGGTAACTTTGCACCATCGATTAATATTACAAACTTCTCGAAATTCAAGAAGCTTTAATAATTTCGGTATAAAATTATGTGGCAGGCTTCGGGCCTTTGTGCGGAACACGTAAATAAATATTGTTTTCTGTAGCTCACGGTTCAATATCGGAATTGTTGGAATTTATTAACGCCTTTGGGAGTTCTGCTAATGAGATCACTGTTGGGATTACGTAAGTTGTGTGCGGATTTTAATTAGGATTAAGTGCTACGTAAAAGCTTTATGTCGAAATTAATAGAAAAGTGATAAGAAGGCAGATAGGGTTTTCTTCCATACAAAATTACGCGTGCGAGTTGAGAGACTGCATGAGATGACGTCACGCATCACTAAAACTCGCATGTGCAATGTGCATGAGGCCTTAGTAGTCAACAGCTCTCTCGGCCGCGCGTCAGTGGCCGGGGGCTGATCTGCGCGGCGGACGCCGATCAGTTTCCCACCACTCACCTCATGAAACTATCACATACAGGGTGTTAGCTAAATGGGTATAAGAGAGTCAACAATAGCATCTTAAACACTTAAAACACTAGCTTATGCTGCTGCTTCAACCGTGTGAATTTCAGTTTGTCTCAGAAAAACTATCGTGACCACAGATCACAGAAACTAAAGGGAGATGTGCCAAGGGGGCGGGGCCGGTGTCGCAACAATATGCCCAAAAACAGAACACATTGCTGCAGACGTCATAATGTAAACAGTTTACATTGCTTGTGTAGTACTAAAGATTATTCGAACGTTGAGTACTGATGCCGCAGTGGATAATGAGCACATATTTTGATTACTTAAAGTCAATTTCTAATGCGACACTGAGTTTCGAATTCAGCGCATTAGTTGGCATCTCTCCATGTCTCTATGATCGTGACCGTGTCCTTCCAATTTAAACCTAGCGTCTTATACTGTCTCTATACCAAATTTCATCGAAATCGGTTGAGTTAATGCGCGAATTGGTAACAGACAGATGGTATAGAAGTATTGACTTAGATATAGATAAAAGCTATGCAGGAATGTTCACAATGCGTATAATGCGGTCAACAAAACCTACCAAATTCAGGCCTAGTTTTGAATTGCATTTAATTAAAGGTGCCGCAAATAGATTGGATTTTGTATCGAGTATGTGCTATGTGCTAGACAGGCAGACACATCGTAGGATAGTCTAGGACTAGTAGGAGATTGGCCTCGTATGTTCTAACTTCTAAGAAACCCTAGGTTCACTGGCTTCTGGATCTATTTACAACCATATAGTTATTTGGTTTTAAGCAATTCTAGGAAGTGCCTGTAATACCTATTTTGACTAATAAAATCACAGGATAATAATCTATATAAAAGCGAAAAGCCACTGACTG
Organism: Ostrinia furnacalis; assembly: GCF_004193835.3. Classification (NCBI taxonomy): domain Eukaryota; kingdom Metazoa; phylum Arthropoda; class Insecta; order Lepidoptera; family Crambidae; genus Ostrinia; species Ostrinia furnacalis. The sequence continues at coordinate 35,964 of NW_021137483.1, read as the reverse complement.
ATTGTCTGACTGACTGACTACATGTGCTAGGAGTCTCAAATTTTGTATGGGGGTTCCTTTTAGAACGTAGGTGCTCACTAAGAAAAAAAATTACGAAACTCCACCCCTAAGAGGGTAAAACGGGATCCACGCGTACGAAGTCGCGGGCGGCCGCTAGTGTACTATAAAATACACAATAACTGTCACACCTCTACCTTTTGGTTCACCTATTCCCATTTGGTACACGCCAATCTCACTTACCATTATGTTGTCAATCGATCGCTAACATCTTTGTCTTTTTTCGAACCTTAGCTAGTACCTACTAAAGAACCTGCTTATTTATTTTCATCAAGAATTTACAGCTCGCCTCGTAAGTCTCATACTATAAAATTCACTTATGTTTCCGCCGCACTGGCGACAGGTGGCGCGTAAGGTTTTTGCTTCCATTACGGAAGAACGAGCTGCTTGTCTGTTGCAATGGAAAATAAATTACGTGGTAAAGCGAATTAAACCTACATTATGACGTATGGCCTGCATAGCGCGGAAATGAACTGGTGCACATTATTTTATGGTTTGTATTGTTGTAGTTGCAGCCGGGAAGTAATCTTATTTTTTGCACAGTTATTATAGTATTATTATAGTAAGACATCTATTCTACATTTATATTTAGGCTACTTATGCTACACTAGCGGTCGCCCGCGACTTCGTACGCGTGGATCCCGTTTAACCGTGATCCCTTAGGGGTGGAGTTTCGTAAAATCCTTTCTTAGCGGATACCTACGTCATAACATCTACCTGCATGCCAAATTTCAGCCCGATCCGTCCAATGGTTTGGGCTGTGTGTTGATAGAGCACTAGGTCAGTCAGTCAGTCAGTCAGTCACCTTTGAGTTAACAGATAATAAGTAACTTCAACGGCAAGCTTGTACCTATGTGTTTCTAAAGTTTATGTCATGATTGGATCCATTGATCTCTAAACCGAAAAATGACCTTCAAATTAGAGGACAAAATTGAAATTTAACTACCACTACTTTCTAATACTTCTTACAAGTGGCTAATACCTTAGTCGGTCGTATTAAAGAAATACGAAATAATGGCTGTAGAAAGGGCAATTATCACTAAAGTTTCTATGGCAGCTTTCATTTATTAATGCGGTGTGGGCTTCAAGTGTCACTTAGCACGCAACGCGCTGTCTGTTGAGTCTAGGGTTGCCAGGTCTAAAAACACAAAAGCCGGACTCTGTGCTTCGTTTGGCCGGACATTTTACCCTAAAAGCCGGACAAGTCAATTCATGTAGTAGCTCACCAGACATCTGACAACCCTAGTCGTGTATCTGGCTCGGCCACGCACGGCGCTCGCTCAAGCCTAGGACAAGTCGGACACCGTTCATACTTCATTTTGGCCGGACACGCAACCAAAAAGCCTACCTATGTCCGGCTTTATTCGGACGCCTGGCAACCCTAGTAGCGTCGATTTCGGCTTGTGACTTACGAAAGTGACCCTAATTCCTGAGCTATAGTTATTGTAATCGAATAATGTAAAATAGAGGTGACTCATTAATTAGTTTAACACGAGGAAAGTCAGGAGTTGATGGATATAATACAGGTACATAGATATATGGGGCTTTTTGATATGACAAATGATGCTTTATGTTATTTTATCGAGTTTTCATCAAATTAAACTAAGGCTGAGTTGCACCACTTAACTTTGACCGTAACTATAACGATAAACGGTGCTTTTTGTATGGAGTTTGACAGATTTTTGACGTTTGTCAAAGTCAAAGTAAGTTGGTGCAAATCAGCCTTTGGCTGAGTTGCTCCACCTAATTTTGACCGTAACCTGTGTTTTTTGTATGGAGTTTGGCAGACTTTTGATGTTTGTCAAAGTTAAAGTACCTAAATATGGTGCAACCCAGCCTTAATATGTCAAACTGTCATGTTACATGGTTGGTATAAACAGTGGTATTATTATAACAAACTTAATGGGAGTCTGGCAGGAATGCGTCTCTATCGATTCTACACGATGAATAAATAATTGTCGTTTGAAATTGACGATAAGATTGAGTCCCTTATTTAATTGTATATTTTTAAAGTAGAAAATATAAGTACGTTGATATTCGCGCCATAGCCTTCATTCACGAAGGTGTACCTTTATAATCAGTGGCGTAGCGTGGCTTTTCGCCGCCCGGGGCCGTCCGGAAATCCGCCGCCCTTTATTTTAATTATAAATATTTTAAAGTTTAAATATTATATTGAATGGACTTCAGGTACACTATTCACCTTATTTGTTGAAAGTCAAAATAAACTACCACGCACTGCTTCAGAAGGAAAATACATTAAAGAGAAGCAATTGCTTGAAACCCACAGGAAGTTTGATTTTCTTAAATAGCTCAGCTTTATTAGGTAACACTAGGTGTATAACAATAAACAATAATAACAAGTATTAAAGTATTTAGTTGTCAATTGAGAGTAAATATTATCTTAAATTATATACAGGGTGACTGGAACTGAACCCGCCATAGCTAATACGCGTATAGAGGAGGTCATTTGCTAATTATTGAACCTTACTTTCTATGACTAAAGTTTCATAGTTTAGGAGATATTATGTAAATTTTTATACTTTTTCCGAAATTTGACCTAAAAACGGCTTAATTTTTTTTTCTCGCATGATTTTAACCGATTTTTTTATTTGATACTAATATCGAATAAACTTTTAGTTAAATGAAATAAATTTCAGATTCAGATAATGATTGAATAACTAGTTACGAGCCGCCAAAGTTTAACAAAAGTACAAACCACGATAAAAAATTCAAGCTCGAATTCGATTTAAAAAAAAAGTAATGGTGATAATGGATTGCCAANGACCCTAATTCCTGAGCTATAGTTATTGTAATCGAATAATGTAAAATAGAGGTGACTCATTAATTAGTTTAACACGAGGAAAGTCAGGAGTTGATGGATATAATACAGGTACATAGATATATGGGGCTTTTTGATATGACAAATGATGCTTTATGTTATTTTATCGAGTTTTCATCAAATTAAACTAAGGCTGAGTTGCACCACTTAACTTTGACCGTAACTATAACGATAAACGGTGCTTTTTGTATGGAGTTTGACAGATTTTTGACGTTTGTCAAAGTCAAAGTAAGTTGGTGCAAATCAGCCTTTGGCTGAGTTGCTCCACCTAATTTTGACCGTAACCTGTGTTTTTTGTATGGAGTTTGGCAGACTTTTGATGTTTGTCAAAGTTAAAGTACCTAAATATGGTGCAACCCAGCCTTAATATGTCAAACTGTCATGTTACATGGTTGGTATAAACAGTGGTATTATTATAACAAACTTAATGGGAGTCTGGCAGGAATGCGTCTCTATCGATTCTACACGATGAATAAATAATTGTCGTTTGAAATTGACGATAAGATTGAGTCCCTTATTTAATTGTATATTTTTAAAGTAGAAAATATAAGTACGTTGATATTCGCGCCATAGCCTTCATTCACGAAGGTGTACCTTTATAATCAGTGGCGTAGCGTGGCTTTTCGCCGCCCGGGGCCGTCCGGAAATCCGCCGCCCTTTATTTTAATTATAAATATTTTAAAGTTTAAATATTATATTGAATGGACTTCAGGTACACTATTCACCTTATTTGTTGAAAGTCAAAATAAACTACCACGCACTGCTTCAGAAGGAAAATACATTAAAGAGAAGCAATTGCTTGAAACCCACAGGAAGTTTGATTTTCTTAAATAGCTCAGCTTTATTAGGTAACACTAGGTGTATAACAATAAACAATAATAACAAGTATTAAAGTATTTAGTTGTCAATTGAGAGTAAATATTATCTTAAATTATATACAGGGTGACTGGAACTGAACCCGCCATAGCTAATACGCGTATAGAGGAGGTCATTTGCTAATTATTGAACCTTACTTTCTATGACTAAAGTTTCATAGTTTAGGAGATATTATGTAAATTTTTATACTTTTTCCGAAATTTGACCTAAAAACGGCTTAATTTTTTTTTCTCGCATGATTTTAACCGATTTTTTTATTTGATACTAATATCGAATAAACTTTTAGTTAAATGAAATAAATTTCAGATTCAGATAATGATTGAATAACTAGTTACGAGCCGCCAAAGTTTAACAAAAGTACAAACCACGATAAAAAATTCAAGCTCGAATTCGATTTAAAAAAAAAGTAATGGTGATAATGGATTGCCAATGATCTTAAAAATATATTTACCTTCTCTTCTTTCCAATGATATATCACACGTAGTAATTAGATATTGAAATTGATTAAAAATTCAAAGTTTATGGAAGAAAATGGAGTAATAATACGAAAATTATCCATACAAAGTTTCTTCAAACATCTCATATTTTGTGCTATACTCCTTTTCATAACTATTTTTGTGTTTTTTGAAAAAAAAATTTAAAATAATAATCAATTAATCACATTACGAAAAAAAGAGTTGACAAAAATTCAAAATCAACTTTGTATGGATAATTTTTGTATTATTACTCAATTTTCTTCCATAAACTTTGAATTTTTGACAAATTTCAATATCTAATTACAACGTGTGATATATCATTGGAGAGAAAAGAAGCTAGAGATATTTTTAAGATTATTGGCTATCCATTATCACCATTATTTTTTTAAAATCGAATTCGAAGTAGAATTTTTTATCGTGGTTTGTACTTTTGTTAGACTTTGGCGGCTCGTAACTAGTTATTCAGTCATTTTCTGGATCAGAAATTTATTTTATTTAAATAAAGAAATATTCGATATTAATATCTAATAAAAAAACTGTTGAAATCACACGAGAAAAAAAATTTAAGCAGTTTTTAGGTCAAATTTCGGAAAAATCTGAAAAGTTTAAAAATTGACATATCTCCTAAACTATAAAACTTTAGACACAGAAAGTAAGGTTCAATAATTAGAAAATGACCTCCTCTATACGCGTATTAGCTATGGCGGGTTCAGTTCCAGTCACCCTGTATAGTGCTCATTGAACTTAAAAGGAATAACATACATGTGCTTAATATTATTAAGGGTTGTACCCTAGCTGACCAGCGCCACCATATTTTTTCTTGATTACTTTTGTTATAGACCGAAATTAAAAAAGTGGTTTGAAAAATGTAAGTATAATAATATGTATCGAAGCTATTTTTTAAAATAATTTGTTTGAATTCATTAGATATTTGCAGCAAGTTTACAGATTTAATTACTGCTAAAAGTTACCATTTTAGCTAATTTTGAATTTCGAACTTGCAGAATAATACACGGTTTTAAAAGTAGCTTAGATATGGCTTTAACTATTTACAAACCACTTTTTTATTTCGGTTTGTAACGAGAGAAATCACGAAANTCAGCTTTATTAGGTAACACTAGGTGTATAACAATAAACAATAATAACAAGTATTAAAGTATTTAGTTGTCAATTGAGAGTAAATATTATCTTAAATTATATACAGGGTGACTGGAACTGAACCCGCCATAGCTAATACGCGTATAGAGGAGGTCATTTGCTAATTATTGAACCTTACTTTCTATGACTAAAGTTTCATAGTTTAGGAGATATTATGTAAATTTTTATACTTTTTCCGAAATTTGACCTAAAAACGGCTTAATTTTTTTTTCTCGCATGATTTTAACCGATTTTTTTATTTGATACTAATATCGAATAAACTTTTAGTTAAATGAAATAAATTTCAGATTCAGATAATGATTGAATAACTAGTTACGAGCCGCCAAAGTTTAACAAAAGTACAAACCACGATAAAAAATTCAAGCTCGAATTCGATTTAAAAAAAAAGTAATGGTGATAATGGATTGCCAATGATCTTAAAAATATATTTACCTTCTCTTCTTTCCAATGATATATCACACGTAGTAATTAGATATTGAAATTGATTAAAAATTCAAAGTTTATGGAAGAAAATGGAGTAATAATACGAAAATTATCCATACAAAGTTTCTTCAAACATCTCATATTTTGTGCTATACTCCTTTTCATAACTATTTTTGTGTTTTTTGAAAAAAAAATTTAAAATAATAATCAATTAATCACATTACGAAAAAAAGAGTTGACAAAAATTCAAAATCAACTTTGTATGGATAATTTTTGTATTATTACTCAATTTTCTTCCATAAACTTTGAATTTTTGACAAATTTCAATATCTAATTACAACGTGTGATATATCATTGGAGAGAAAAGAAGCTAGAGATATTTTTAAGATTATTGGCTATCCATTATCACCATTATTTTTTTAAAATCGAATTCGAAGTAGAATTTTTTATCGTGGTTTGTACTTTTGTTAGACTTTGGCGGCTCGTAACTAGTTATTCAGTCATTTTCTGGATCAGAAATTTATTTTATTTAAATAAAGAAATATTCGATATTAATATCTAATAAAAAAACTGTTGAAATCACACGAGAAAAAAAATTTAAGCAGTTTTTAGGTCAAATTTCGGAAAAATCTGAAAAGTTTAAAAATTGACATATCTCCTAAACTATAAAACTTTAGACACAGAAAGTAAGGTTCAATAATTAGAAAATGACCTCCTCTATACGCGTATTAGCTATGGCGGGTTCAGTTCCAGTCACCCTGTATAGTGCTCATTGAACTTAAAAGGAATAACATACATGTGCTTAATATTATTAAGGGTTGTACCCTAGCTGACCAGCGCCACCATATTTTTTCTTGATTACTTTTGTTATAGACCGAAATTAAAAAAGTGGTTTGAAAAATGTAAGTATAATAATATGTATCGAAGCTATTTTTTAAAATAATTTGTTTGAATTCATTAGATATTTGCAGCAAGTTTACAGATTTAATTACTGCTAAAAGTTACCATTTTAGCTAATTTTGAATTTCGAACTTGCAGAATAATACACGGTTTTAAAAGTAGCTTAGATATGGCTTTAACTATTTACAAACCACTTTTTTATTTCGGTTTGTAACGAGAGAAATCACGAAAGATTATCTGTGGCGCAAGTTTTAGAGGGGTAAGTAAGCTCCTTAAATATTTTTGTTACTATTACTTAAAAAAATAGATTAAAAATGTACTTTTCGTGCTTTTTTCAAAGCAAAATCTTTTACACAATCGTCGATATCAAATTGAATCTCATTTTCTTTTTTTTTCTTGTTCATGCAATGTTTTTTTTTCTTATCCGCCGCCCCCTTTCATATGCCGCCCGGGGCCATGGCCCCCCCCTGCCCCCCCCCCAAGCTACGCCACTGTTTATTTATAATGAGAAACCATTACTTTGGGAAATAGTCTTTCAGCATCCACCAATATGGCCGAAAAAACGACTCTACAGTAATTAGGGTAAAGCTGTGTGTGACCTGCGATGAGGATTGTAGGGTTTTATTATTTAAATTTTACCCTCTAAAATGAAAAATTTAATAAATACCTACTAAGCATGGAATTAACATAATGATCTATTAACGTACAGCCCAAATTACTGGACGGATCGGACTGAAATTTGGCATGCAGGTAGATGTTATGACGAAATCCGCTAAGAAAGGATTTTACGAAACTCCACCCCTAAGGGTAAACGGGATCCACGCGTACGAAGTCGCGAGCGGCCGCTAGTTAATGCATATTTTTAGTGTGATGCCATTTTTGAGCGTTTCGTAATTATTAATACTTTGCTTATTATTGTGTACCAAAAGTCCACAATTATTCATCTGTACTAGCAATAGCGAAACATTGTGCTCCTCAATCAGGCTTTAACATCTCTTTGAAAACAAAGCACGCTGTACATAATTTATCCACACCTGAGTAGACCATTTGAAAGACGTAACCACCCTAAACACACCGACTCGACTGGCCCGTAAGAATCCCGTTCGCATGCTAGTTTCTAAATAGATGTTTCGGAGCGCGGCCGTCGATTATTCTGGTGTCCGTTCATCCATTATAAGGTCTGTTTCCTCTTCAGATAACTGAGCCTTGTAGAATGCGCTGATATAGATAAATCTATTTTAGTGTACTCCTGCCTAACAGGGCTGTTCCCCTCTCTCGTTCCCACCGCTGCAACTCCAGCCAGGATCTACAGTTTGACGGCCAATAAAAGTCCACACCTGTGAAGGCGAAGCTCACACTCGGCCTCGTCGGCACGCGCACTGACGATCGCCAAACGGCTAGAGTACGGTGGAGCTGGAAAAGCTCTTCAAGCTACCAGCGCACGTTCCTTAAAAAAAAGCCAAGTTTGTTTCGGGAAAGTTAAACTGTCTTACTCCTCCCTAAATCGAACTATCCATCCACTGCTTGAAGTAGGTGTCGCTCATGCACTTTAAGTAAACGTTTGATTATTTCTTCATCCAATTATTCTGGCCAGTGTAGTGTGTTTTAATTTGAATTTTAGGTAGTTTTCAAATTCAATAGACAGTCAAAATGTCAACCAATAAAAAGAAACTAAATTATCATCAATGATGAAGGTATTGATCATGCTATGAACATCGTATTGCTTCAGTTGCTGCCTTCCAAACACGAGTCAGGACTTTTAACTTAAATTTAGCGTTTGGTTACCTACAAGATAACGTGATAATTATAGACTTGGAGTCTGAAGCTGGGTTTGTCTGTGGTTTTACCCTATTTCATCTCCGTCCATTTGCCTTGCCTTGGATGCCTTATTTTGTTTTCACTTTGTGCGTGCGGGACGTTCACGGTTTCACTTTTTCATTATCGTTTGCTTGGGGAAATATCTCTTAGAATATGGTAGATCTATACACTTATCTAAGCAAAAATGAAATAAATATTGTAGGTAATAGAGTTGTCAACACACTTCATCAACTCTAAAAGTAAAAAATGATAAGTCACCATACTCACCATTATCACCCGTTCTACCCTTAATTATATTCATTATGATTTTTGCTAGAACTATATCATGATTTTTAAAATGAATAATTAAAAAGGTCTCAATAATGTATGTCCCCTTTTAAAATCATACTACGCTGCCCTACTTCAGTACCTAGTGATTTTCGTGCACTCAATACTTTTTTTAAATATTGTACTCGTATAATAAAACGCTTAATTCATAATAAATAATAATACTCTGTCCAAAAGATTTTCTTTTTCACATTCAAAAAACTAACCGAATATGCAGCAGAGTGATTTTTGCTTTGTATTTGTTTAAGTTCACAGCAAAAACGGATTGTGTGTTTTGGCGGAACTAGGGCGTGTTCATATTTATTCTGTTTTCGTGCATCATATAATATTCTTTGTTCTAACAGTGCTATTGTTATGACTAAATAGGCTAGTTGCCTAAAAAAATTTTTTTAGTCCGTAATGTTTAAGAGCGTTGTAGCAAAAAGTTGGCATTCGAATTTTAGGTTTTTATTGCTTGACGTCGCGTAGTGAGTGCGCAAACTGCATTTATCTGTACAATTTCAACGCTGCGTCGACTAAACGATCTTAATCCGTAGTTGTATCGTACCTAAGACAGTACATCATACATAATAATAAAGAAATAATGTATAATTTACCTATTTGATTTTTTCTCAGATCAGACTTTTAGCAAAATCAAGTTACGTAATTAATGTACATATTTTAGACTAGTAAATCCCGCGACAAGTTTTTAATCTTTAAATTGATTAAAGTAATAAGTTGATGGGTTTGAAAGAATTTATGTTTTATTTTATTCTTTTTACAGCATCAAAAGCTTGTTTATTTTAATATCAAAAAATATTGGACACATATATTTTTATTTGTCAATCTAACAAATAATTACATAATTATGGTGCGTTGAAGTTGCGCACGACGTCACAACGTGCGGCATTTTTAAGCAAGCGTTGACGTCACGGGCCTCTTCTTATGAACTTTGGGGCGCTTTATCTCTTTAAATTTTTATTAGTTTGAAAAAGTGAAAAATACGTGTAGAGTATTTTTTGATAAGTTAACTGACGGACTAATTAAAACTCTTGCTTTTTGACCCAGGCAACATCCCCATTGTCACTTGATTACACACACCAATGCTTCTTATGAAATAGTTTTATTTTGGGACAGGGGCAAACGAGCAAATATTCTTGACTATTCCTTAACGAGACTATTCCCACCTCTCGTTCTCACCGCTGCAACTTCTGTGTAGCCAGAATCTACAGCTTGACCGCCAATAAAAACAAGTGAAGGTCAAGTTTGTCGTGAAATTGAGAATGTTACTAGGTATGCAAAATCACTTGAAACCTATTTTACAGTTAAGCTTTTACATTAACAAATACATTAGTTTTTATTTCATTCAAAAATACCCAGTAGTTATGATTTTATAGGCATTCAAAGTTCGCTTAATTATTGAGTCCCGCCGAAGGTCACGTGACCCCGCGTGACGTACATTCACAGTGTCCGCTCACTAGAAAACGGATATAAACATACTTAAATACATTTTTTTTTGTAAATACAAACTTATTATACATATTAACACCCAGACCCATCACAGAAATTAAAATTGAACCAAACCCAAACTTGATGCGATTGTGTCTTTTTATTGCGAATTACCTTCCAGCTTTTTTTTGTAAATACAAACTTATTATACATATTAACACCCAGACCCATCACAGAAATTAAAATTGAACCAAACCCAAACTTGATGCGATTGTGTCTTTTTATTGCGAATTACCTTCCAGCTCCATCATTAGACCCCGATTACTATATAGAATTAAAATACTGATCAATACAAAACGAACGAGCCCAAACTCGATGCATTTAAGTCGTTTTATTATAGAGTTCCTATGGCCACCTTTCAGCTCCATCATCAGATCAGCTCCATGTCATCATAATATTGCATGGTCATCCAAATCACATGTGTATGCGAAATTTCAGCATAATCGGTTGCACGGAAGTGGGTCTTAATTCAGCTTGCAAGATTCCACCCATACAAATATGAGCCAGTCACTGTAATATGACGTCACGCGCATAAAATGGCGGGCCGGCCGCCGCCCGCACATTTAAAATTCAATATCTTGGAAAGTAATTGACGTATCGAAATAATTCTTTCACGTGTATTTTTTATTTTTAACAGATAATACAGAAAGCTAAAAAACAAAATTAGTGAACATTCTTCATTGTGTTTGATCATTCTCTAGCGGTCGTGTTTTGGTGAAATAATTGCATTTTAATTTTAATTTTATTTTTTCTACGGAACCCTAATAATACACAGACCATTGTTTATGCTGTAAGTACTCAAAAGAGTGCAGCTTTGTCATGTTTTCTATTCGAGTAATTGTATTGTGACAAGTGTACGTCTCTACATTCAGTGTTGCACGCATGGAAGCTCATGCTTTTGATGTCATTAGCATCGAGTTTTTATTCGAAAATGTGCTCTAGTTTGTATTAAAATATACATCAATTCATATTGCAGAAGCATGCTACGGATTGCTACGGTACTGATTTTAAGACTTTTGTATGGGACCTCATTACCTCTAGAATTTATAACCAAACTTTAATACGCACTAAAGTAACAATCGATTGACCAATGTTTGGCAAGCAGCAGTGTGCCTACCATGAGTTTACGTTAGGTGAGCTCGCTAGCGAATACGTCAAAAAATTCTATGAAGATTTTATTTCTTGAAAGTAGCCGCTAGGGGCGCTGCACAATATGTCATACATTTAAATGTCATTTTTTTACGCAGTCGCTAGCGAGCACACCTAAAGGTTAGACCAGACCAACGCGTGCAGCCGGCGTGCACGATGACGATGGCGATGGCGACCAGACAGCGTGTATGAATTTGTAGCGATGAGTTCACATCAACGCGTCCTGTCATTGGTCGCGGCGATCTATGCAGCGTCTGCACGCAGCGATCAGCGATCATCGCGACATTTTTGTCACTGTGACGTTTTTGTTTTTTAAAATCGATGTAATAAATAGTAAGTAGGATTTGTTAAAAAGTTTTTACACAATTAAAAATGAATTATAATCATAACATACCACTGCACTAGTCTGACCTACTTGAATAATAAAAAAGGTTTTAGAATAAAGTATCAATATCAGAATTTATTTTTATGTAATAAACAAATTATTCTAGTTTTCTCGAGAACCTGCTTCTTCAACTTCATAAATAAAATTGGGATATTATCTGCAGAACAAAATAATTGAGAATGTACATGTCTGCAACTTTCTCAAAGGCCCTAAGTACCTGTGCCATAAATAAAAACCTAATTAGAGTCATCAAACGTCTCAGTCATTAATTTAGAGCCACTAAAAATACCTAGTTGACCAAAACTGATGTCTTTTTGTATTTTTGAGTTATTATTAAAAACAAGAAGGATATTTGGACTATTATGTACTCTGTAGTTTGGGTGCATAATGTGATTCCTTTGCCTTAAAAAAAGTAAATGTCAAGATGATTGTTGCAGCAAAAATGAAAATGAAAATTGATTTTGATAGATGTTTTGTTGAGTTCTGTGTAGTTTTGTGCGATTTAACGATAAGAACGACAATGGTAAAAGGAAATGGGGGCAAATTTTTACCCTCAAGGAAAAAGATGAATTGGTTATAATCTTACTTGCCCACAAGGATACTGTACGAGCACGTCAGCATCGACCGCGACTAGCCGACTGGCCCATGAACCCTGAACGAACGTGCACCGTAGGCACTCTACACCGACGGCACATTGGACTGGACACATTGAATTGTGTACATTATGTAAATCTTGTATATAGCAATAGCATAACAGTAATAAACCAGATATCAACCGTCCGCGTTTTCATTTCCCCCCACTGAGGCCAAGAAAGCCTTAGTGCAGTCCTCCTTCCTTTCAAACCTTTCTTTAAATCTAATTAAAAGGTATTGTTAGGGCTCTAGGGACTACAAACGAAGCCAGAAATATAGCTTGGTTATGAGTACCAACACCTACTACCTATACCGCATGTAGGTAATCCTGTCTCACTCTATAATATATGGCCGCCTGAATAAACTTGAGTGAAAAAGTGTTTCCAATGTCTCAATTGCATCAAAAGCTTCAAACAAATCATTTAATTCAGTTTCCATTTTGCCGAAGGCGTGGTGATTGACATTAAGCGAAAGTGACAATATGCGTGACAGTTGTGGTGACAGTGACAACCTGCACGCGCAGTGATCGCCATCGCGGTCGCGGCAGTGTGAAACAACTTTTGCACGCGCAGTGGTCGCCATCGCCATCGCCATCGCTGCACGCGTTGGTTTGTCCGAACCTTAACGTAAACTCATGGTAGGCACACTGTGTCCAACACACGTCCAACACTCACTTGTCCAAATGTAAGTAACAACGTTACAAACTTTGCTACCCCTGAGTCGATTGGTTGTAAGAGAGTTGTAACCATTCTTCATCTTCAGTAAATAATCTTAAGCTTCGAAACTACATAGGTAATGTATAAATATACAATAGTAGCAATATTTTTTATTAGCTGTCAAAAAGTGACTGCAAAAAATATTGAAAAAGTAGTCGAGTTTTCTAAGAAAGTAAGTTCATTTTATGGGGGAGGCCTTTGTCCAGCAGTGGACGTCATTTGGCTGAAACGAACGAATGTTCATTTTAAGCGAATGCCTTAAAAGTTCAATAACTTTATTAGGTGACAGATGACAGCAGCACATCATATTTTTTATACAAAAATGAAAGAAAGAAAGAAAAAGTATTTATTCAGTATCATTACACATAATAAACACAGACAGATTAATTGCTTCTATTACAAGTAAATAAAGCACATTTTTTTACAGGCAGGTTTGTTTTACAGGCAATTTATGTGCTGTTAATCTGTCATCTGTACATTAATATTGACGTCATTATTACGATTTTTTTTCCTATCTCCTCTTAGGCCCAGAACAGACGGTGAAACACAACTGCAACGAAACTGCAACTGCTAGTTACTTTTGAGTTGCATCTTAGTTTCTGCCATAGCGTCCGTTGAGAGACCACACATGACCCGACCAGTTTGAAACTTTCAGTTTCAGTCATCAGAATCATTACAAAGTTGCAGTTTCGTTGCAGTTGCGTTTCACCGTCTGTTCTGGGCCTTACCCATTTCTAATGACACTTCTGCACCTCCCTAATCTACGTCACAATCGAGATCAATATGCCTTCGGTAAGCTTGTTACAACTTCTCTGTCTTATCGCGCGCGTCTTTTCATTTCCTCCCAAGTAATCTGATTGGATTTTTTTCATATGTCGATGGAGCGAAGGAAATGTGAAGCCTTGCATTAATATTACGATTAAGAATATATTATGTTTTTGTAGGTAGAATATTTGGTGCCTTCTGTAATTTACGAAGTTACGAGATGTTAGTCATTGTTACCTAATTTGTTTATTTATGGGATTTTGAATCAGAGATAATTTTGATCTCTTAGTCACGATTAAGTGACATAACGGCTATAAGTTTCCCATTGATCATTATCATCATCATCATCATCTCAGCCAAAGGACATCACTGCTGAACATAGGCCTCTTTCCATGTTGTCCGGTTGGTAGCGGCCTGCGTCCAGCGCTTTCCTTCTATCTTTATGATGTCGTCGGTCCACCTTGTGGGTGCATAAAAATAGGTTGAAGAAGAATTAAAAATAGATAGGAGTAGAGTTGCAATCATCACATTAAAATCAAAGTTATGCCGTAGAAACTATGTCATCTACATCTATCTTCATCTGTATACGGTCACTAAAACAATACAATAACGACTGGCTATAAACAGGAATAACAGAAAATGGCGTCACTGAAAGTGTTATTCTTCTGCCAATATTAATTTACGCGAAGGAGTGGTATAGTTAGTAGAGTTAAGGAAAGAAAACTTACTAACTCCACTGGGTTGGTGGCTGTTATTTTACAAATATTGTGGCGGAGGAGATCGATTAATGAGGTTTAATGGCATAATGGACGAGTCGGCAGTCTTTTTAAAAAGGTTGAAAATAAAAAAAAATAACTATCAAATAGTGAGTTACTAGTTAATTTGCTAAATATACATATAAACCTTCCTCTTGAACCTATCTATTAAAAAAACCGCAATAAAATCCATTGCGTAGTTTTAAAGTTCTAAGCATACATAGGGACAGGCAGTGGAAAACGACTTTGTTTTTTACTATGTTCTTATTGATGATAACCAAATCGGGCGATTCCATAAGTTTGCTCGCGAGTGTAGTAATTGGGTATTTTTTTATTTNAGGACCTCTAGGTTTGTGGTATCCCTAGGAGAGGAAGGAAATGCAAAAGCAAAGCAGGATTGGGGTAGGAAAAGGGTGTTAAGGAGCATGGGATGCGTCTGACCATTTCCGTTACGTCTGTTTCATAAGGAACCAGACCAAAAACAGGCGGCAACCACGAGAAGGATAACAGTCAGGCTTGCCTTGAGGATCTACACAACCAGCGCTCTCCCTCAAGGCCAACACCAAAGCAAGCGGCCGGGACAGACCGTGCAATGAGCGAATTGGCAGCGTTACAGCGTTAAACGCATATAAGTAACACACCCTTTCGCTCGCCCTAAAAATTGGGTAAAACAATGATTTAAATATTTAGGTACTCGGTTCCTCAACTATACTATCTATGTTTCAAGCAAAGTTGTCTACTATAATATAATAATATATTGTACATCGAACATGCGTGGTAAACTCCTACGGTACTGTTTAGAACATTGAATAATGTTATAAAACTTTGTACCTCACGAAACTTCGGCTGATTAAAACAAGTTTTCCTAGCGAATAGCGGCCTAAGCTAATGAGAGCTAGCACATATAACATATAACATAACATATGCGTGTACGAAAGTTAGTTTAGTGTTATGTATATTAGTGGAAAATGTAGAAGTAGGGGAAAGCTTTCGATAGATTTATTTACTACTAGCGGCCGCCCGCCACTTCGTACGCGTGGACCCCGTTTTACCCCCTTAGGGTAGGTAATTCGTAAAATCCTGTCTTAGTGAGCACCTACGTACTAAAAGGAACCCCCGTGCAAAATTCGAGACTCCTAGCTTTTGTAGTTTCTGAGATTTCGTGATGAGTGAGTACTGTTTAGATACAGTTCTTTAAGTCTTTTATTTTTAATTAATTTTGCATGTGAATTGAAACCTCAATATTATGATGTACCTTTTTTAAATGTACTTATTGTACATCCCCATTATTATACCTTCATCTTATCAAATTACCAAAGACTACCCATATTCTTTAAAAAGCGGTCAACTTAGTAACATAACAAAACCCAATTCACACCTTGTACCTCGTAAATCGAGCCCCGAAACGCACACTTGTGTACACGCGTCCTCTACAAGCAACATTGACCCTAAATTAGCGCCTGCAATCAACAAAGCGAATGTCACATAATTGGTATTTAACACGCGAACTAGTATGTTGGCCACACTTTTGTGTAAGAGCCAAATCACACGATGCGTTGCGGCGCCGCACCGCAAAGATTTCGCCGTATCGCGCGACGCGGCGCCGCAACGCTCGCGTGCACGTTACAGATATTTCTATAATAGTCCAGTCAATGAATGCCTTAACGACGGTGTAGAGAGAAATCCGTGGAACACAATTTCTGACCTCGGGACTTTATTTAGCCTAGTTAGGTGGTGAACATAGCAAAAGTCCCCGCCCTTAGCCCTTGAGCCGGCGGGGAGAGGGGGGTTTAAAGGTACCACTTTTCGGTTTTTGGCTTAATCCTCGGAAACTATGCGTCCTAGTGACATGACTGCTATGAACCAAAAAAAGCTTATTCAATTTGCTACAGGTGAGACCGTCAAGTTTTTCTATATCTTGTATAGTTTTTGCGGCATCTGCTCTAGAAGGTCTGTAAAATTGGAAATTTTATTGTTGTCTTACATGTTCCTTTCAGGAGAAAATCGACTAAATCAACATTGAGCAAACACTATAGACATGCGGGAGCATGTTAAGCCTAGTTCCATGGAGGGGACTGCACCGTGCGTATATTTAGACGAACCAATTAGAGCCACTTTTGACTCCTCATCATTCAAAAACTACTGTGCATTAACACTTCAAATTTGGCTCATGTATTGAGACTTGCAAGATATACATCAGCTTCAAATTTCATAAATATACCTCAAACGGTTATTTAGGTATTGACGTTCAAAAATCGATATTTAGAGCACTAAAATCTATCTATCACATGTGAAATGTTAAAATTTACTGGTTTTTTATTTGTTCCTTTGTATTTACATAACTACCTTTCTGGATGCCAAATTTGAACCTTCGAGGTCATCTGGAAGTGGTTAGAATTTGGTCTATAGGTCAGACATGTAGATTTTTGGACGTCAATATCTAAAGAACCGTTTGAGGCATATTTATGAAATTTGAAACTGATGTATATCTTGTAAGTCTCAACACATGAGCCAAATTTGAAGTGTTAATGCACAGTAGTTTTTGAGTGATGAGGAGTCAAAAGTGGCTCAAAGTGATTCGTCTAAATATACGCACGGTGTAGTCCCCTCGCTGGAACTAGGCTTAACATGCTCCCGCATGTCTAGAATGATTGCTCAATGTTGATTTAGTCGATTTTCTCCTGATGGGAACATGTAAGACAAAAATAAAATTTCCAATATTACAGACCTTCTAGAGCAGATGCCGCGAAAACTATACAATTTATAGAAAAACTTGTCTATCTCACCTGTAGCAAATTGAATATGCTTTTTTTGGTTCAAAGTAGTCATGTCACTAGGACGCATAGTTTCCGTGAATTAAGCGAAAAACTGAAAAGTGGCACCTTTAAACCCCCCTCTCCCCGCCGGCTCAAGGGCTAAGGGCGGGGACTTTTGCTATGTTCACCTCCTAACTAGTCTAAATAAAGTCCTGAAGTCAGAAATTGTGTTCTACAGTTTTCCATCTATAATGCTTTATTGACTGGACTAATTATGTATAGAAATTCTATGTGATAGCTAGTTTCCGCGGTAATCCGGTTTTGTGGAACTCAGTAATGTAGGATCCTGCAATACTGGACTGACGTGTGAACACACACACAATAATAATTATTATGAGTGTTTGAAATCCGAAAGCCTTTACAAATTCGAACGGATCGGAAACGGGATATTCGTGTGAACGTTAATATAAAAACATGCATGCTAATAAACGGGATCCTGCAAAAAACAATTATTACTGCAAAAAAAAAAACGGGATGTCTCCGCGGGGACAAGCCCTTAGGGCCCTCCCCACGACGACTTTTCAACCGACTTCAAAAAAAGGAGGAGGTTCTCAATTCGACCCGTATGTTTTTTTTTTCTATGTTTGTTACGCGATAACTCCGCCAATTATGAACCGATTTGAACAAATCTTTTTTCGGCGTATAGGTAATACCTCAAGAGTGGTCCCATTTAAATTTAATAATAAAAAAAAACAACCCCCAAGGGTGGAAAATTGGGGATGAACTTTTTTATACGCAATATCTCCGCCGATTATGAACCAATTTGAACGATTTTTTTTTGTTGAATAGGTATTATTTGTGTTCACGCATTTGAAGTCGGTTTTATTTTATTTTTAAAGTTATTGTAGGTAGCAATGCAGTCGCGCTGCTGTAGCGCGTTCGCATCACTTCTGTAGTGGGTTGCAAATGCTACTAACGCGGGTTAGTAGCGATGCTGTCGCCGTGGGCGAGGGTCCTTAGATGTCGCAGCGACACCGCTCCGGCGTCGCGCCGCCGCCGCATCGTGTGTTTTGGCTCTCAGTCCGCCAGCCACCGAGGCAACGAGCCATAAAATTCATTTAAATTGAAGGGATACCAAGATAAACCAAACTGAATATTGTTTTAAAACTGTGGGGATGTTAGTTTGGAATTCAGTTTGCGTTCTTCTATTTTGAGTAATTCTATTCTAGTACGTTTTTGGGTGGTGAAAGCCAGTTATTTACTATTGATACGGCTCATTTTTAAACGCGATATTTATGACTTTATATCAACCAATATCATCTGTATATTTATTTATTTATGTAAATTAGCTGTTCTATTTATTCTACTTACTCGCACTACTTTTACAATTATTCCAGATTTTGGCCAATATTTTGACTTAACGTTGTCACTAAGTAATTTATATTCATACATTTGAGTGCTTGGTTGATGTTTCAGTTAGTAGAACAGTAAAGATAACCACCAGTTAAGGATGCAGATAATGCCGATGCAGTAATGAATGGAAACGTCATTCCTACACGGGTTATCGCTGTCCACCACTTTATGGCAAGGTGGTGCAACCACAGTTAGTAGAAACAGTAGGTTAAGGTTCCCCTAAATAAGTAGCGTTGATTTATCTGAAATTTGGCAAATGCTTATTACAAAAAGAGAGCGTATCTTCACCTTAAAGGCCGGCAACGCACCTGTAACGCTCCTGGGACTACGGGTGTCTATGGGCGACGGTAATCACTTACCATCAGGTGATCCGTCTGCTTGTTTGCCTCCTGTCACATAAAAATGTAGAAATCAGTATAGTGATTATTTTTCAAAGCATTTCTAACTTAGTGTCCCATTTTATTGTGGCGTCAACAAAATCTGGGAGGATTGTAAAATTTTGTTAACTGGAATCTCTACTAGAACTCGTACACCTAAGAAGAATAATGATTGCTCAATGAGCAATGCTCATAATAATGTGTGTCTTGTTGGTTGTTCCAAAGGGTTAAATAGGATAGTTAAATGTCAAAAAATACGTGCTGTCAAACCTTTCACTATAGATTTGAAGGTCTGAAATGAAATATACTCTACTTTCACCTGCGCTGTGGCACGTCATACCCTCGGACGGACAATAAACAACGTTATCGGCCCTCTCGTCTGACGTTTACGTTAAGTGTCGTTATGCGACGTGCGGCGACTGACGCGACGTGCCCGTAACGTGCCCGTAACGGTAACGACGTTCGTCTTACTGAGCACTGTCGAGATTACTAGGGTCGGACTTTAATTAGCGCTGCAAAATTTCGAGCAACATGTTCGAGCGCGTTATGTTGATGAGTTGTCTGTTCTAGTAGTTTTACGGCGCTTTGTGCCAAAATCCTGCACAGAAGTTGATTTACAGGATTGCCGTTGTTTATTTGGAGTGTTGTTTCTTTTTGTTTTATAATTGCGAAATTCTTGTGTTTTACGTGACTAGGAAATGGCAGTATGCGGGTGCTATTGTTATTGTTAACATAGTTTGATATTTGACTTTATTGCAAACCATCAGATTCAGTTGACTGAAGTCTATATTTATAGATAATTCTATCAACTTCATAAAATACTCTTTAATCGTAAGTAGGTTCTTTACGAGATCGAATCAGAAATGAGGAGATCCGTAAACGAACTAAAGTCGCTGACATATATAGCCCGACGGATTAGCAAGCTGAAGTGGCAATGGGCAGGGCACATACATACATAGTACGCAGAACTGACGACCGAAGGGGCAGCAAGGTTCTGGAGTGGAGGCCGCGTACAGGAAAACGCAGTGTGGGACGTCCATGACATAATAAAGTTAGCAGGAAAGCGCTGGACGCAGGCAGCTACCAACCGGGCAGCATGGAAAGCATTGGGGGAGGCCTATGTTCAGCAGTGGACGTCCTCTGGCTGAGATGATGATGATGATGATGATGATGAGTTCCTACCACTTTACATAAACAATGAAACCACGAATATGTTCACACGCGCCGTACATAGCCAAATGATGGCCAGCTATTTAACCCAGCTGAACGCGATACAATCCGTCTGCCCTCACAAATGCTATAAATCTACCAACTGTTTGCTGGCAATTTCCTAACGCTTACAAGGAAAAGATTCATGGTTCAGTGGAACAGCATTGCCTCGCTTTAATCTATGACGCTTTAAAACCCTGCTTAGAACGAACCAGTACAAATGCGTGTAATATATTTGAATTTAAAATGGAATCGGCTCAGGCGATCTGGTTGTATTTTTCTTTGAACACATGCCTTTCCTCAGTACACTCTTTTTTCTTCATTGTGTAGGTTGTAATAACTGAGCTCATTATTTCAGTGTCACGTTATTATGAATTGCCATAGGGGTCCGTCAATAAAGTCTTATTATGTCCGTTTTATTATGGCAGGTCGCCCATGCGCTGGACTGACCAGATCAAAACCGCACTCAATGGTCCACTCCACGAGTGCACTAGAAAGGCTGCAGTGCGGGAGGAATGGCGACGGATTGTGAGACTTGCCACCGGACCTGGTGTGACGACCACGACCACTCTGGCAAGAGTGTAGCGACGAAGAAGAAGAATGTCCGTTTTCACCATCAATCCCTAATTTTAAGTGACCCCTATGGTAACACATAACAGTATTTTTTTTTATAGGGGTCTCTTAAAAATTAGGCATTAATGGTGAAAACGGGCATTAGACTTTTTATTGAGAATTATTATTAGGTAACTCTTATTAAAGGCATTTTAGGAGCCAACCAACCCGTCTGGCCAGCGTGATTCTCCAGTAGTAACAGGCCTCCTTCAATTGCCTCTGGTAAATAAGAAAGAGTCATCCTCCTGCGGTAGAGACTATAGACTGAATGACCTAAAACTAAATCATCATATTTTTACTGACCCACTATAATTCTAGTATATTCCTCACTATGCCTTGTCCCAGAAGTGTGACCAATTTTAATTGCACGATGTATTAATACTATACTTATAGGGGTTTATTCATATTCCGGTCCCGCACTCAGCCTAATGGCAGCCGCCTCAGGGGATGAGCGGACAATTTGAATGCCTCCAACTGAAAGGAACCGTTGGGGTGCCTAAGAATGACGCCACTCTTAATGATTTGCCAGGTGAGGATTATGGCACTTGCTACAAAATAATTCTGGATTCATAACTTATGATGATCAGACCACGAAACGCAGTTACTTTTTGTGCTAGGAAAAATATATTTATGACTTATGGTGACGATAATCTAGGCACGGGGCGCAGTTATTTTTGTGTTAGGAAAAACATTATCGATGATCCTTAACTTAGTATGGCAATGGGAATATTGAATTTTGTTTAAAAAAAAAAACAATAAGAATTTGATCTTACTGTGCCCCTTAAAGGGTTTAAAGCAAGGGCATAGTTATAGACTTTTTATTATTTATAAGTAGACCTGCAAAATAATAAAGAAAATGTTTTTAATTTCATAGGCGTGTTACCCGCAAATAACCACTAGCAAATACCATTGAATTAATTTCATATAGGCTAATTTAATGAATTCGGTCTCATCTTCTTACGATTAATTACATATTTTCAAGATAACTCTCTCCTTTGTCCAAAAGTTCTTGTCATTGGCAAAATGTGTTGTTTCATTTGTTTTCTAAAAGATAAAAGAAAACTGGAAGATCGCAAGATTGGTAACGAAAACAAACAACTGGCCGGCGCCCGCGGCGAGTCCGGCCATACGTCAGGGCGCGCGATTTGCATAATTAACTAACTTCCTGACGAGCGCACGTCAACCCTGCCCTAGTGGTGGGAAAGTCGATAAAACGTGTCGACTAAATCTGGTTGTAACTGGATTAACATACATCTAAATATATGTAACTCAAAGATGACTGACTGACTGACATAGTGATCTATCAACGCACAGCCCAAACCACTGGACGGATCGGGCTGAAATTTGGCATGCAGGTAGATGTTATGACGTAGGTATCCGCTAAGAAAGAGTTTTACGAAACTCCACCCCTAAGAGGGTAAAACTGGATCGACACGTACGAAGTCGCGGGCGGCCGCTAGTTGCTAGATAAAGGCATTTTCTAAGGCACAAACTGAGATAGTGTACAATTCAAAAGTTGCAGAACACTTCAGAGAGCCTAAAGTTTAGGTTCAGAAAATGCCTCCATCTTGCAATGTATGTTAATCCGTTCAGAACCAGATTTAGTCGAAACCCTTAATCGACTTTCCCACGTTAATTCAGATTTACGTATTGGAAGCCTAAAGCTAGTAAATATGTCACTAAATACCTAAGGTATTACAGAACGTATTACAGAAAACGAAGCTTTTGATCATCTACGACTGAAATTGAATCGAGTTCAAGCGTTGTTTTGTAATAAGAACTTAAAAATACTTAGCTTTATTGCATTTATGCTCTTTCTTGACAGATTTAATCATTTTAACATCAACTCGAAAAATTCCATTCATCGCTACCATCCATATTCAAGTAACACTACCATATTTGTCTAATCCCATCACTAGTTCCACGGTGCTTTTGTGTGGTCTCAGGGAGGTACCAAGATTGCAGGATTTGTACCAGTTGCTCGCGACTTAGCTTGAATAAATAAGCGCTTGCGTGCGAGAGCTGCAATAAGTGCCGTGGCATAGTACCGGGAAGTGTTTGTCATTCATAGTTTACTGAATCTAGGCAGCTTTGAACGTGGGAGCAACTTAAGCAGCGAGGAATAGAAAGCAAACGTGCCCTTAGAATTTACACTCTAATACTTTTAGTATTCTTAAGTGTGGGCTGAAACCTGAACCGCTTTAAGCCGATTGGGCCGTATATTTAAAAAAGGTTATTTTATATTTTAAAACTTGAGCAGAAATATAATTTAGAAGCTTTGAAAGTGAATTTTATCCGGCTCGAAGGACCACACCAGCTTGTTAGGATTACCTTATCGAATTAGCACGTCTAATTTGATACATTATTTTCTTTCTCCTTGAAATTATCTAAAGACTGTCTTCTGAGTTTCTAAAATGCTGAGGGTTGATACAGACTGAAAATCTGTTTTTCACAGTTAGCAAAAGCAATAATCTAAATAAACACAAACTCTGCAAATTGTGCAACACAAAGGAGACCAAAATTCATAAACGTAACCCAGATTTATGCACCCAACTCGAGTAGGATCAAAATTTAAAATTTAATCACAACTCCGAAGTTTTGGGGTGAATTGAAAAAAGTCTAATCTCACGACAACGGATGAGCGAAGTTGCACGAAGAGATTTGCGAAGTGTCGCGAATGTGTTTTAAATTGTCCTGATATATGGGGGGTAGAGGGGATCTTGGCAGAGTTTCAGAACTCCCGTTGCGGTTTTAATAGGCTGTGGTTTTGCTTTCACTACAAATTATACCAAGTTTGTAGTTATGAAGAGGGAGGTATCTAAATGGGTTGTGCAGTGGTGGCTGCGATCGGGTGTAAAAACAAAGTGACGCAATTGCAGTGCACTGCACTGTTACGGTGTTAAGAAGCTTACGTCGTAAAAATCGTCGTTACTCGGAAAGTTTTTCGTGCTAGCCGTACTGGACAAAGGCATCCACAACAACCGGTTCGGTGCTACCCGTATCCAGGTGCTTCCCGCGACCTTCATCAGATGGTTCGTCGAATGTGAATGGAACGTTTAAATAAAATTACTACCATTTTAGTACTCATTATACCAAATAGCTGTTTTTATTAATTTCTATCCAGAATAAAGCACGTATTTAGCAAATTGACGTTCGCAGTTCAATGAGAACCGCTGCCCGTGACGGTCTTAATTAATTTTTGACACGATCCGCCATGTAACGTCCCTAATTTGCTTTCTATCGATTTCCACTCGGCCATACATCAAAGCTCAGGTTAGCCGTACAAAAATAAACTCTAACACATCAGCTTAAAAGCCAGAGATAAAAATGTTGGCTCCCTAATTTTCGTATTTATTGAGCAATTTGGAAGGTTGATTTTCTGTCCATCAATTTGTCCTAAATGTTTTTAAGTCGATTCACATTTTCGTGTTTTAATACATTGATGATGTCATTTGACAACAACAAAAGAGTGGACTTTCTATGTTTAGTACAGTAGGATGTAGGTAAAAGTGCCTTTTAAAAGTTTTCCTCAATATTTTTTCCTTGATATGTGAATGTACCCACGTTTATAACGAGTTTGTTCTTAAAAGTACCTAAATCTTTTGACTCGTAATTACATAATTAATTCATGTAGTCAAGGGCGCTCTATCTTCTAAGTATCCACGGTCCTACTCTGGAAAAAAATTCGAGATACTTGGCTCTACCTCGAGATATGCGC
Source organism: Ostrinia furnacalis (assembly GCF_004193835.3). NCBI lineage: Eukaryota > Metazoa > Arthropoda > Insecta > Lepidoptera > Crambidae > Ostrinia > Ostrinia furnacalis. Next base: position 11,114 of record NW_021137483.1, on the reverse strand, counting down.
ATAAATGAGAAAGACTGATCGATTCGATGTATGTAGATCGTTTTTCGGAATAGTCCCCTATCCGATGGCAGTTATTTATTTCCCTTCGGTCAAGTAGCATTTGTTTAATAATCCTAATGGAAGCAAACGGTAAGCTCTCACCGCTTACCTTTGAACGATCGGTTTGTGGAAGGACTTTTTATAATTAAATGTTTGATGGAATAAGGACACAGAAGATAACTAAAAGAAATAATTTGATCTTTGCTTTCTTGTATAGTTGCTGACTATTTTGCCTACTCGCAATTTTTTGAATCAGAAATATCACAACTAGGATAGGATAGAACTAGGAAAGGATAGTAAATATAATAGACGTATCAAATGCTATAAACCCGTTAGGCCCGATTCGACCAAACTTTTATCCGAGAATCACTCCTTTTTTGCGTCAGGAAATAACTGACTCATTGACAGTTTCAGTATGGGAAATGTGTCAAAACTGACGATTTATTCTGAGATTAATATTTACTCTTATTTGGTCGAATCCACCCTTAATTTGTTTTTTTTAACCTATTAGGATGATACAGGAAATAGTCATATAAATTGCGAAAAACATTGGCCCCGCTGTCAGAAAGAGAGAACGAAACTTTTTGCAGATTACAAACAATTGCTTTGCAATTTCGTAGAGCTCCACATAACTTTATTAACACTGTATTATAACAGTCGTAACTAACAAGACACAACTCATGATTTATAGTCAATTTGCATGACTAACCGAGCGCGGTGGCCAAACTTGGACAATGGAGAGTAGCAGTGGTTAGGGTTACGGTTAGGCAGCGCCGCGGCAAAAAGTTTATTAGAAAGGGGCGGGGTGCGGGCGATGTCAACTTGTGGGCGACGCGGCCGCAACATCGCCACAGATTAGGCGAGCTACAGAAGGCCCGGTTGTTCTTGTTGTTAGGTAGCAAGACAAGTAGCCAAGTTGGCTCTAGTCACGACGGGGCTAGAATAAAATCGGTTCAGTGGTTTAGGCGTGAAAGCAAGACGGACAGATAGAGTTACTTTCGCATTTATAATATTAGTAACGAAGTATAGATTCAGATTCAGAACAAGGCAGATATTTTAACCGTAATCACACCTGTGTGCCTACCATGAGTTTACGTTAGGTGAGCTCGCTAGCGAATAAGTCAAAAAATTCTATGAAGATTTTATTTCTTGAAAGTAGCCGCTAGGGGCGCTGCACAATATGTCATACATTTAAATGTCATTTTTTTACGTAGTCGCTAGCGAGCACACCTAACGTAAACTCATGGTAGGTACACTGATGTTAAGTGAGAAGTAGAAGAGTGATGGTACATAAATGCCCTGTTGACGCTCTCACCCTAAAGTGAGATTATAGTGTTCAGGAAAGAGCAGATTACTAGTCTCTGGCTGTTATCATACCGGGTGTAAAGTAAACAGTTATGGATGACACATAGATATGCCCTATCAATGCCTATTCACTCTGGCTTCGACTCTCTTTGGTGTACCGCGACTGTTTTTAAACAGACGCATACAAATCCAACTTTGCTTCCCCAGTGTCCCGTTCCTGTTTACTTAACCAAAAGGACAAAACTAACCATTTCCCGAAACTGTGTCTGTCGCAGTTTTTTCCACTGTCCGGGACAGGGGCCTACGGAGTTACGGACCATCCATAAACCGGCCGGTGATAAATGAAGCGAGCGGACGCGGTGTAATCATATCATCTGCTTCGCTTCTGACCAGATGCTTGTGTTAATCAAATAAGTGGAGAGTACACAGTGGTTTGGTACGTACTTGGTAGTGGGAGGTGTAAAGGTGTCTTATTTATGGCTTTGTAATAAGATCGCCTCGGTGATGGCACGCCTTTGAACACATAGGATTGTAAGAAGATATACTTTTAGTTTAGGTCGTTATTGCTATCGATGCTGTATCGCGTATTGGCTCGATGCGTGTGGGACAGTGGGAGCAATGTCAAAAACCTGCAATTTAATTGACTATGCTGACTATGGATTGCCGATCACCGTCGTTTAAAGTGCTTTTCATATTCAATGTCATTATGTGATACTGATTTCTGTATTGACACTGTTGGTTATTACTTTTTTTTATGCTAGACAAGGCAGGTATTTGACCGCAATCGCACCTGGTGTCAAGTGAGATGCAGTCTAGGATACTGTATTGGTCGATGGTGTTAAAAGTTGAACTTTAGTAGCAATACTTAGCTATTGAAGAAAAAGCGAGTACTTATCGAGTTTACAGTTGAAATAACTTTACAGCATTATTAAAACATTAAACTAAAGTTAAATGTTTATACTGCTGTAAAGTTATGTCGACCATGAACAAAGGTAGACGACCTCAGAATAGTCGAGAACCAATTTCCTTTAACCTATGTAATTGAGTACCAAGGACATTGAAACCTTGAGTTATCAACTACTTCGGAAAGGAAAACAGTAATTCCTTTAATGAACGATATTAATTGACACTGGAATATTTTGTATCCTCCTGTTACCATGTAAAGTGTTGTATGTTAAATCAACGAAAACATCAATCTTTGGAAATTGACCGTTTTATCCAACTACATATATTTTACATTGTTTGGTTGGCAACTAGTTTGGAATAATTAAAGAACTTATTATAACCACAATAGCTATATTTACGATAGCACAAATTAAAATTCCTTATTCTAGACCAAATTTTCCGTAGGTACTGGCGCTTTTCCTGGAAATTTACGAGTATATCGACAGTAACGCTATTCTGAGTATTGCTTATAATAAATTACGGTACAGAATAATTATAAATTAATATATTGTACAGTTAGGTACAATAAAGTTCACTGAAAGCAGGAAAACCTGGCTGTTTTTTCTCACTTTTAGGTAAGAATTCAGTAGTGCTTTTCTCATGTTTAGAAACGCATTTAAAGGTACAGTGATCCCGCTTTATTTTCAAAAATTTTCAGGCAATCTTGCCATTCCTCACTCCACGATATCTACGCAAGATCTCCCGAACTTAGCTAAAAAATACGACGACACAAAACTTTGTTAATTATAAGCTTGTTACAGATCGTTTGAGAACATTTTTAATTTTAGAGAGCACGAATAAAGACAAGAAAACTAATTTAAACCTCGTATTCCGAGTGGCCTTACGAAATTAATAAAAACGGACTTATTCTTTTTATGGCCCTACGCTATTTTGTCCTTTTTGTTTTAGGCCGTGTTCAGACTACGCGTTTTTACTCGCGTGTTTTGAATTGCGCGGTTACGGGACTATTCCCACCTCTCGTTCCCATCGAATCGCTCGATTGTGTCATACTAGAGGTTCATACATGCAGTCGCGCGTTTTGCTGTTCGCGCGATTCGAAACGCGTTTATAAAAACGCGTCATCTGGATGGAGCAGCTCTATGCTATTTTGTCCTTATTTGTTTAAAGACGCTTCAAGCTCAGAAACAAAAAGTTTTTCTTATTACGACGGTCACGTTTATTGAAATGTCATTCGTGCTTTAAGTTGGAAACATTGGTATTCTCGGTGACCATCTTTAAGTGGATTTACGGGTTTCTCGTTTGTTTGTTTATTGAGTGTTGCAAAAATGTTTTAACAAGCTGTTTGTGTTTAAAAGAATGACAGTTTTGCATACTCTTCTAGAAGTTTTGCTGCAAATATACTTTGTTGAATATTAAAATGCAAAATTACCACAATACTTATATTATTGAAAGTTAAGAGTATAGAAACTTTTAAAAAATAATATTTTGTTTACTAAAAGGTACTATTTAGGTACTATTGACACGTTAGAATGAGTATACAGTAACTGAATGGACTATACTTATTTACGCCTTCGCCCATGTGAATTTTAGCCTGTTATACAAAGGTATTCGCTTGCTTATTTAGGGATATTACTCAGGGAATATATCATTCTAACGGTATAAGATTTTTTGTAATCTAGTAGTTATTACAAGTTCATTCTTTCATCTTTTATCAGTATGATTACGTAAAAAGTAAAAATACGTCACAATTTCAAATATTTTTTCGATTGTTTCAACACCATATCATATCGCTTAATGATACCTTCAGGCTTCATACCACCTTATTCGATTACTTAGCACAATTGGTCGCGCCCCCATAACGGCGATGTAGTGTCAAATTGTAATCAAGGCGCACGCGACGTGGTAATTGTGATAATGTATACCACCATTAAGTTGTATGGCATATCAGTTGCTATAACTATAATGTCGCTGCAAGTTATGGGATTGCCTGATGTACGGAGTTATGGGCAGTTTCATCTCGTATAATCTGTAGCACTTGAGTGTACTGTTTTGAGCTTAAGATTTTAAAGTACCACTAAGGCTGGGTTGCACCATCTTACTATGACTTTAATAAAAGTCAGAATTCTGTCAAACTTCATACAAAAAGCACCGGTTATCGTTACAGTTATCGTTAAAGTTAGGTGGTGCAACTCAGCTTAAATTACTAAGATACAAATTAACCAAACGATGCAATTCTGAAATATTGTTATTTACTCGTACTTATTTATTTTATTAAAAGCGCAGCTCTACATAAACATGGTTGTGCGTCTATGTGTGGGTGTAATGGTAATACCTAGTTAATGATGATGACATCTAATTGCTTATATTTTTTTTTAGCCGGTTAAATGAAAGTAACAAAAATTGTAGCTGAATTTCTTCTGCGCCTTTGACCGCGAGAAATAAAGACTATCGCGCTTGTCTCTCTTTCAAAAACATAAACATGATTTTGTTTATCTCTGACTTACTACCTTATCATCATCATTTCAGCCACAGGACCTCCACTGCTGAACATAGGTCTCCCCCAATGATTTCCACATTTCTGACCTTTGACCCAAATGGGTGGTTTCGAAATATGCGTGTAAAGCCATGTATTCATTAGGCAACATTTGTTGATAAACACTGTTTATAAACTGTTCATAAACAATGTTTCATAATGTTTCATCATCTCTGTAAACAGTTAATAAACAGTCCATAAACATAGGTGATGAAACATTGTTTATGATACATGTTGCCGTGCTCCCCGCTATGGGTGGATAGCAAGTGTGGACGGCCAAGTTTCAGAAACCTGTGTTTATGGTAAACTTGTTTCACACTAGTCATAAACAGTTTATCAACAAAATGTTGCCCAATGAATACATGGCTTTAAGGTAACAGACAGTGTCACTTTCGCATTTTTAATATTAGTACTTAGAGATAATACCACACAAGCACCAGGTGTCATACCCAGCCTTATTTATGTGCACATACGCGTGTCGTTACACTGGACGGGCTAATGAATCTTGCGCGACGCGTTATTTCATTTGGGATGTTTCGCGAATGTAAGAATTTATGTCACTGCGCTGGCAGGTCGCACCGGCCACCATCCATCTGGGCGCTCCTTATAAATCACAATACAGCGTGCGTCATACAGGGTGGGCGAACATTTTTTGCAAATAGCAACGCATGAATTCTAAAAAATACAAAAAATACACAAAAAGCACGCTGTTGTCCTGTGAAACGCTCCATAGTAGGAAATTAATTATGCACAGTTTCCTATCACTCATACCCCTACCTCGAACCGTACCCACCCTGTACAGGGCGTGTGTGAAGTGATTCGGGTTCTCTAGAAAAGTTACACACGTCAAAGATTTATTTTGTACAAAAAAGACGTACCGAAACGATCGCAAAATTTAAATCAATCCCTGCTCAGTAATTGCTAAAAATAATAAGTGTGTATAATTTGTGTATTTTTTTTATTTACGAAGACAGTAATATTTTATGCGAAAGCTCGCGCCACCCGCCCACTATCCATTTATGGTCATGGCCAGGGCCACTTTTTATGAAACGATAGATTACATTAACATTGGACGTTGTTCTTTTAAACAATGATGCTTACTAGACGTCATAATATTATACCTCATAGGTCCCACCCTGTATACAACACGACAATGGACGCGACGTGCTATTTCAGTAGATAAAATGTCGACTATAAATTTTCACGCGGATATTTTGTTGTATTCCGGCTTATAAGCCCGGACTAATTGATGCTTTTATGATTGTTTGGTGGTCAAATGACAAAATATTTTTTTGTTGTCAGATTAGCGGCTATAAATCACGTGACTGACTAAATAATTTATCAAGGAGCATACATTATCGTTATTTTTGATAATTGTACAGAAAAAAATCACATCAAGATACTTAAACACTAAAATTTCTTATGCAGTCGTGATAAAGGCCAATTCGCTACAAAATATGTAGGTACTTAGTGTCTGTACAATTTGTACATGTGACTTCATACGTGTGAAAGTCGTCTTCTATTCGTCCAGTCAATCAAGGTACTGACTTTATTAACCGACTTCGAAAAAGGAGGAGGTTATATGTTCCACTTTGTGTTTTTTTCCATGTTATGTTTTATATTCAGTCAGTCCAGTCTTTTTTATACTTTGAGGTCAAGATCTTTTTATTGAAGCAATTAATCAAAATAACTTCTAGATATGTTGCATATAAAACTAGATGTATTTTTCTGCAACCATAACAAAAACCACCAAAATTGTCTAGGGTTGTCACAAAGCCTATTTGCGTCCATAACGACTTATGAGAGAAACAAACCGAGCTACGCGAGTGAAAAGATGTCGTAACTAGTTTATAGAGACACATCCTACGTATGCCAGTAATTTGCTACTTCCCCAAATAAACGTCACACACGTACGTATAATGATACTAATGTGATGTATGTTATAGGAATGTAGGTGGTTGTCCAAAAAATACACGTCGGAAGTCAAGCTTCTACCAGTAAACTAATAAATGCGGAAGTTTGTTGTTCCTTTATGCAGAAATTACACAGATTTTGATGAAGGCGGACGAAATTACTTTTCATAAAAAGAAATCGTCGAGCTCAACATTGTTTTATAAGACATCCAATGTCAACTATCGTAATTATTATTATTTACATTTAATTTACATTAAGCATACGTCGTCAAGACATTTTGCTGAGCCGCACTTTTTTATTTTATTTATTTATTTATTTCAATCACATTGGGATTATATTAGTTTAGGTTAATTTAAATTAAATTATTGCTATCACAACAACAAAGATAAGAAGAAGAGAAAAAGATAACGCCACATGTCTATCGACCAAAACACAAAATTATAAAAATCCCAATTTTACCAAATGCCCCCCCAAGTGTTAACCGCCACAAATATAATTGTAATCCAGCAAACATTCTCAACAGGTCGTCATCCCTGGTGGGCGGGAAAGGGGAAATTGGGAATATCCGACCGTGGCTATTTGTCGCGGCCACGTAGGTGAAGCCTGTCAGGTGCCAAATGCCAATACAGGCTCAGGATTATGATAAGGTTTTTTTATCCACCACTGCAACTTTTTTAAAAAATGACTAGAAATGATTGCTAGAGTAAACGGAGTGGTGTCTCTAAGGGTTAAAATGTAGGTTTAGTCACCCACTAGATGAGACTTCATTTGTGTTGTAATATTTCAGTTTTTTAAAGTTAATAGGTATGTAAACAGAAATGTCTGTAAAAATTGGAAATATCCGACCGTGGCTGTTTTCGCCGCGGCCACGTGAACTGAAGCCTGGCAGGTGGCAAATGCCAATACTGGCCCAGGATTATGATAGGGTTCTTTATACACCATTGCTTTGTCAAAGAAAATTAAAAACAAGGGTTAAATTCAACTTATAGTGCGGAAAATAAATTGTAGTGAACGGCGGGTCTTTAAAGGTAAAAATGTTGATAAAATTTAGAGTAGAGGCATCAGACTACATTGGACAACACATCGCGACGTCACATTGATCGAAAGTGATGATTTTACATGTTGACTTGAATGATTGAAAAAGCGTACTAAAATTACACCTAAAAAGTAATTAAATTACTTACCACTTATAATTACACTTTACTTAATAATACTCCAGTTATAACTGTTTAGACAAGTCTATTGTTATTGCTTTTACAATAGAATCTAACAACAAACCGAATTCACAGAAATGTTTTAAAACAACAGTCCAAAAATTAACTGCTTCCCAGTAATCCTCGAAGTAAAACAATAAAGCGACTCTACAGTTGTACACTAACGAAAAACACATGTTCCTTCGCGAAGAAAAAGTAAAAAAGTCGGGGCGCTTGACACTAGTATAAAACACGTACTACCACCCCATCGGACGGCAAAACTTTATCTCAACAGAAAAACAGAGACAAAGGAGGGTTAGCAGTAACACATAGCCCGCGTTAGTATACATTATGTATAGATTTTTTCACTTTTGCAAGTTACGGAAGGGTTAACTTACGCCTAACTGACGCTATCAAAGTTTTGTTAGTAGCAAACGCGTGTTACAATTTTTCACATGAAGCAGAGCGTTAATTTTTCGTCGACGGTTCGCGTTCGTCCACATGGTTGATTTCTATAGATTATATTTATATTATCAATGTTCAGTGTTTAGAAACTAAATCCTAACTGATTAAAGACTAGGTTTAATGATTTCTCAAAATATGAACAATATTAAGTTTAAATAATTTATGTAGTTGGTATTAACCTCTCAAGGTTAGGTAGGGTCATAAGTAGATTAGAGTTACGGAATTAAATAATTTATAGTAAAAAAAATATTGTATGTGCTCATAGGGAGGGGGAAATTGAGATCATATTAGGCTTACCTTGGACTTGGATATGGCCTTGATCAATCTAATAAATTGGTCAAATTCAACAAACCCGAGCGTTAAATCGTCCACTTAGAACTTCCGAAAATACGTTCTCAGCTTCGTCTCAAGATTCCAAGACAGTGTGGAGGTAATTTCAGAAATATCCCAAAGCTGAAATAACAGGAGTCGGGTGTAAATTATAAATTTAAATCGCACTTATGAAGTCGGCACACGAACCGTGTGAGCTCTCGATCGGTATTCCCGAAGAAATCTATTCAGAGACAGAAATGCTGGTGATATATTGAAATGAGAAACGAGATCTGTGAGAACGTTTTTTATCCTATTAATATTATAGATATAAAAGTTTGATAGGATAAAATTTCAAGACCTCGCGATTTTGATACAACTTTACAGTTTAAATTATTGTCTTACCAAAATAAAATAGGTTACAATTGACAACTGAATTTCAAGAAAATGAAGCTGCGGGAAAAGCTAGTGTAGAGAAGTTTTTTTACGTCAATTTTTTTCCAACTTTTTAATAAACACCAGCTCACTAGATGTCGCTTTTCCACACAAAATAATCTGTCAATGCAATCGGGCCATGGCTAATAAAAATGAATAACATAGTCCGTGCAAAAATGACACCGCACTGCCGACGAAAAGTATCTAGGCGCACGTTTCTACTATTCAATTCAGTAAAGTTTTAAACCTTTGTTTGTCACCTGTCATCCGCTTTGCAATGGAGGGAAGTCGAACCTTAATTTCGAACTCCTCCTATGTTCTTCTGATTAATTTCGTTGCGGGTCCAATGACAGTTTAACTTTCCCCCGGGACAAACTTGACCTTATTGGTTGGGTTTTTGTGGCGGTCAAGCTGTAGATCCTGGCTACACAGGAGTTGCAGTGGTGGGAACGAGAGTTTATTCAATTCAGTAACTAAATTATTAGCCTAGGCGCAAACCACCGATTTTTCGTCGGCCGATAGTTTAGCCAGTGCAATCAGTATGGAGATGTATGAAATTGCGCACATTACACCGATTTGGTATCGGCTGATTCTTCATGCAAATTAAAATCGGGCCCAACTATCGGCCAACTAAAAGTCGGTGGTCTGCGCCTAGGCTTACCGTGACAAATCATGACAGGAGATTTTATTTTTGGAGTGTACTAGGTAAGTTTGCCTTTTTTTAATTTTATTCATTACTAGCTTTCCGCCCGCGGCCTCGCCCGCGTGGATTTTGTCTGTCACAGAAAAACTTTAACGCGCGCGTCCCTGTTTCAAAAATCGGGATAAAAAACTATCCTATGTCCTTTCCCGGGACTCAAACTATGTCCCTGCCAAATTTCATCAAAATCGGTTCAGTGGTTTAGGTGTGAAAGAGAGACAGACAGACAGAGTTACTTTCGCATTTATAATATTAAGTATAGATTTATGACTGGGCAGTAACTAAGAACACGTATTTTACATCATTTGGGAGTACTTTCAAAGCTTTTAAGTGACAGACGACCCGCATAACGACAAGCAATAAAATGAGTATAAATAAATAGAGACATTTATCTTTAGTCCGCCATGACGGAGGCTCAGCGAGCGGAGCGGATCGATCGGGGGTTGTCCGCGGAAGGTGACCAAAATAGGTTTTGGACATTATAAGTACCTATTTATTTACAGCCAAATTGAAAACTAAACTTACATTATGTCTTAAGTCTAACTGCTCTATTGAATTATAGCCACGATAACCGAACGGTGAAGGGGTCGGAGTGGCCGACTCGAGATCCGAGGAACGCGGGTGTGAATCCCACCACCGCTCGACTATTGTGGTGAGCCCACTCGTAACACAAGCTTATTTAGCTTACCACGAGGGGCTAACGGGACTATTAGTAATTTGGGCAATACAAATTGCTAATAATATTTTTTTTAACGAAAAAAACTATTACCTATGTGAATTTAAAAAAAAAGAAACTTAGAATAGTTGTCTATAAGATTGCTACCATGTACCTTTTTATTTACGCCCCTCCGATGGTAGAAATCCCGTCGATAACTATTCTAATGTTACTCACCATTAAAGTTTATACAATACAAAATTTGTAAGTTAAAACAATATAATTATTATTAGTTAAATAACTAATTTCAATTATGTAGACAATTTCTGTTTTGCAACGTATTTACTAGGTACATAAATACGAGTATACCTACATTATACGATTTACTACTCTTAGGTACCAAAGTACTTACATTATTATTAAGTTCGGCATTTCGTAAAGAAACACTTTTATTATAAGTCGAAGACCGATGATAAAAATAAGAAATATAATAAGGTCAAAGACACGCCTATAAGTGAGTTCTTACTAAAAATGATAAATAACTTTAGCAATATATTTTTTTAATATTTCAAGTTGAAAAATGCCGAAAAGAATGCTGAGTTAGTTTAAAAAACGATGTTAGAGAAAGAAAAAAGTCATTATGGAATTCTTAAGAGCGTT